>NW_021770969.1:45113-52678 GCF_005508785.2 Acyrthosiphon pisum | reverse complement strand
CCAGAACCAAGTACCGACCCACCCATGAGGTACCCACCCTAAATTTACCTGGTTCATTTGATCCACTTCAACCCCGTGTTGGGCGCCACTGACATAGAGTCAGACTTTAAACGTTAAACTTACATGTTATGATTTTTAATGATTGCGTTAAACTAATATTTTGTTTTACTTTCACTTGCAAACAAATGTTTGATATATATGTACATGTCTCTCTACACAACACTTTTATTTCACTTATTAGTTTTCCCTTTTGTCGTTTGACTTAACTGTTTAATTGTATAACTTTGATCACTGCATCAGAACCATTCTTATACTATCACTAAACATATTTTAAACTGCGCTCCTATTGTTTTAACTAATATCTGTTTGACAAATATGCTTACAATATAGTTTATTAAACAATTGACATTAAATATACAACTGTACTTTTTTATTTAATTATTACTTTATTACACTAGTACTTAAGTAACTCAAAGCCCTGTGCTTTAACAACAGTTCCAGTTATTATTCATTTTTATATTTTAGAATAGTTACCACTTACTTTATTCGTTAAAAACTATTATGAGTAAAGTATGTTTACTTAAAAATATTTATACTTAACGAAGCATAAAGTTGTATACTTAAATAAGTTTTATTACATTTCGAGCACTTTTCGCTGTAGGCGGATTGTCCATTCGGGAATCGTCTTTCTCCCGAGATGACAGATAGCTAGACACTCAAACTCAGAATTCGAATTTCCAATTTCAACACACATACGAAAACCGGACATACACGCCCGGGGCATGGTCTGCGATCTGACGTAGACGGATTGCCTACCTGACTAGCTACTTGCATACGAGCGACTCACACTCCCACTGCATCCGATCCGCCGCAAGCGGATTGTCCGTTCGGGAATCGACTTTCACCCGAGATGACTGATAGCTAGACACTCAAACTCAGATTCCGAATTTCCGATTTTAACACACACACTCAAGAACCGGACATACACGCCCGGGGCATGGTCTGCGATCCTCGGATTGTCTACCTGGCTGGCTGTGTCGTACGATCGACTTGAATCGCCTGACTTACGACTAGACACTCTTCCAAGTTCAAAAATAACCGCTTAACCAGTGCTGTCAACACGACAAAACACAATACCCGACGACCCCAGGTTCCCTCCGCAGGCCGGATCAAAAAACCCAGCCCGAGGCGAAACAACAAAGATGCACCACCGCCCACACAGTCTTTCCGCCGCAGGCGGGATGACAAACACCCGAATCTAGTCCTATACTATAAAATGACAATTTCGAGAACCGTGGCGCCCCCTAGGTATAGTGTACCAATGGAACAGAAAACGCCGGCTATAGTGAACCCGTGGCGTAAAAAATTAAACAACGCTCTGTTTCTACAGTCCACCTGACCCGTTCCCGTTCCCATTCCTTAACGCGTCCAATCGCGTATCTTCGCCGCGGCCGCGGGCGGTTGGTTTTCAAATGTTTCGAAACTAAACGTTTTTCGAAAAATTTTACGCTTTTTACGCCGTTTTTCACTTTTTCGACATTTTATCACCCCCGTCACTCCTCTATTCACATATAGTTTGTGCGGGTTTGTACTCGATATCGGTCTATAGTCATCGCAATCGTAGCAGTGTCGGTCGTTATTATTGCTTTTTCCGTTTTTCTCGATTCGTTTCGTTTTTTCAACTGTCGTTTGTGCTCTATTTGTTAATTTTATTTCTTTAAATTCGGCGTGTACACTATAAAATTCGCGTTCACGAAATGTCAGTCGGTCTTCCTTTCCAACGCACAAGTGCATGATTTTGTTTTTGATTCAATAAATATTGCATTATTGTTTGGTCCTTAATAACGTTGGTATATTGCTTAACGTAAACACAATTTTGCGGTTTGATTTAAATAAATGTATTATTCAAACATACATTATAATAATGTAATCATAATAATAACAGTCAGATCATTGAATAAATTACAATTAAAGATTAAACAGTGTGTAGATACATCAAATTATATACGATACATCGATGTATAATATCGAATATATTGGTTTATGTCGCTCCGTTGATACACAGCGTTACAGCTTAAGTAATGAAGTTTTAACCGTATCTAGCATCTCAAATCGTGGCGTAGTAGGTTAGGCGTAGGTTCCCCAAACGTAGGTTGCTAGGTAGGTCCGAGTTCGAAACCGTCGTTTGCTCTTCCGGGTGGCGGCGACTGCTCGCTGCATATGGTTTAACATGGCCGCCCATAATCTCGAAATTTTTTGCATTTTTTTTTTCGATTTTTTTCACGTTTTTTTCATATTAATATATTATATACACTACAGGTTAGGTGTTAATATATTTTGTATCTATATGTTATTAATTTTATTAGGAATTATAATTCCACATTCCTTAAAATGTCCAATGTTATATTATATAAATACATATTAAATTTGTTTGTATGATATATATAGTTTGTATTTTTCGTAAATTATTTCGTAAGTTGAGTACGGTAAAGCACGATTGAGCATAACATAATAGAGCATAGAATATTTTATGCGATGTTTCCACATTCACGTGGCCGAAATTTTGTAATTTATTATTTTCAATATTATTTTGATATCAGACGCGAGCCGTGAGCTGAGCCCAGCTTTATCGACAATGTTACCGATTAATAAATTAGTTACGGAGCAATAAAGTTCCGACGTTTTAAACATTTAAAATTGGGAGAAAATAGAGAATAATAAATTAAGATACAATTCAAAAATAATTATAAAAATAATATCAGTGTACTCTGTAGTATTCTTGGCTTATAAACCATGCAGTTTTTAATTCATACCATATTTTGATTTTATTATTTTCATAACTATTATTATTATTATTATTATTATCAAACAGATTTATGAAATGTGACTATTTCATAGACTATGAAAGAATATTTGATATGTAATATTTTGAATTATTATGATTATTTAAATAAATATTTTTGTATAATATTATAATATAGCTTAAAATGGAAAATGGCAACGTTGAAGAGTTTTTTATGCTCAATCGTGTAGGTTTTCTTTTATATTCCGATTTTCTTTGATACACCGACAATTTGGCTCAATCGTATCGCTAAAAAGGTGTTTTATGCTCAATCGTGTCTCAGCTGTTGTGTGGTAGTGTTTTCACTTATAGCCGTTCGCCGTCGGGTCTGCAATCCACAGCAGGTGGATTGCCTACCTGATTGACTGTTGCACATTGTCTAGAAGTATTTGAAGTCGGATTAACTTTGTGTAGCCACTTGGATTAAGTGGCTAACTTGAAAGTTAATCGATTTTGACTTGAGATGACTGACTAGAGTGGTAGACACTTCAACATGGTTTTCGAAATTACACTTTTTACACAAGAAAAACACTGGACATGTGACGGCTCATACCACTCTATCCGGTGTATAGGTGGATTGCTCATTTTGGTTTCGTGCGAGTTTTTGCATTTTTTTCACGTTTTTTTTTTCATATAAATATATATATGACACTACAGTTACATAATTTTATGTATTTTATTGGTTAATATATTATGTATCTATATGTTATTTATTTTATTAGGAATTATAATTGCACATTTCCCAAAATGTTATGTTATATATCTTATACCGAGGGCACCCCCGGTGTCGTAATTCCGAACCGCTCTAGAGGAAATTGGAGGGAAAACGGCTTTCTTATCATTTAATTCTTATCATTTCTTATCAAAATGTGTAACTGTTAAATACTACTTATGGACTGTGAGTCAGACTTTAAACATTAAACTTACATGTTTTGATTTTTAATGATTGCCTTAAACTAATATTTTGTTTTACTTTCACTTACAAACAAATGTTTGATATAAGTGTATATATTAGTTTTCCCTTTGGTAATTTGACTTAAATGTTTAATTGTATAACTGTTGATCACTGCTTCAGAACCATATTTAAAATTAACCATATTTATATTTAACCAATATTTAACATATTTTAAACTTCATTTTTTTCTTATCATTATCTTATCTTTCTTATCATTTTTTGCGATTCGGACCTTATTCGCTTCCTTATTAGGTAGGTAGGATAAGGCGCAAGTGTAGATGACCCGTGGTCGTACGTTCGAACCCGACGGCCGGGAATATCGTTGATTTGCGGCGGCCGTGTTGGATCGGATTTTTTTTTCCGCGTTTTTTTTTTTGTATTTCACATTCTCAGAGTTTTACCTACTTAAATAAGCTTGATTATAAGTTTGCCCGTTATTCCCGTTATCCGGGACCGATTGACGTCGCGGAGAGCGCATGAATATTTTTATTTTAGGCTTGAATATATTATGCTCAATGTTTACGTCATATTTATTATATACATTATGATGTATGATATAGGTACATATTATAAAATTATGTGTACCTTATAAAAGACACCGATATACTAAAATGTAACTTTATAAAAATAACGGTCACCATGCTTGCGTTAGGGGGGTACAGGATACCTTGACACATAATTACGTGTACACCTATTTACGTTTAAAGACGTAAGCAAAAACGTAAAAACGTAGGTAAATATGGGTACGTTAGGTCAGGTGGTCGTTTTTTCTTATTATTGTTGTGTGCGTGCATACCCACCACACATGGGTATGTGTTTATGCTTTTAGAATTGGGAGTACAATATTATTACGATTTATGAGTGACACTGCGGTCTGCGATACTACTAGTGCGACCGTTATTATACGCGACATTATATGCGTGGAGTGGGGTGGAGTGGAGCCGTGGGGGGAACAACTTTGGCGACGCGATACGCGCCCGTTTCGACCTGCCTGATCAACTGTCACGGAAAAGCGTACTACGTTGCGTTATTAATTAATATTCAGTGCTTTCCTTTGACTTTTGTTGTTCTGCATTGAGCGCTTTTCTTATACCGGTAAATAAACTTACTACTATACTATATACTATTCCGCTGGCCGTCGTGTCTCGTTTTCTTTTTCTTTTGTACACCACAAATGCACTTTGAATATCTATAACGTTTTTTTGTATCCGCATTCATATTAGAATGACACTAGACACTCTTTCAAGTTCAAAAATTACAGCTTAACCAGTCCTGCCAACACGACAAAACACAATAACCGACGACCTCGCGTTCCCGCCGAGAGCCGGATCAAAAAACCCAGCATCGCCGACACAGTCTTTCCGCCGCAGGCGGGATGACAAACGCCAGAATCTATCTCTTATGCTATAAAACGTGAACCCGAGGGCGCCCCCCGGTGTCGTAATTACGAACCACTCTAAAGGAAATTGGAGGGAAAATGGCTTTCTTATCATTTATTTAATTGATAAGAATTATAATTCTTATCATTTAATTATCATTTTTTGCGATTTTTTTCAAAATTTAGGCATTTGTTCATTTGATTATTATTTTTGTTGAGGATCATGACGTATACTTAATACCTCAATAGAACACTTTTATTTTTACTTAACTATTTAATGTGTAACTGTTAATTACTACTTATGGACTGTGATTATGTACCTATTTATTTTAACCTGTTCATTGATAATGGCTCGACATAGAGTCAGACTTTAAACGTTAAACTTACATGTTATGATTTTTAATGATTGCCTTAAACTAATATTTTGTTTTACTTTCACTTACAAACAAATGTTTGATATATGTGTACATGTCTCTCTACACAACACTTTTATTTCACTTATTAGTTTTCCCTTTTGTCATTTGACTTAACTGTTTAATTGTATAATTGTTGATCACTGCTTCAGAACCATATTTATATTTAACCAATATTTAACATATTTTAAACTGCGCTCATCATTTTTTTCTTATCATTTTCTTATCTTTATTATCATTTTTTACGATTCGGACCTTATTCGCGTCCTTATTAGGTAGGTAGGTTTAGGCGCAAGTGTAGATGACCCGTGGTCGTACGTTCGAACCCGACGGCCGGGAATATCGTTGATTTGCGGCGGCCGTGTTGGATCGGATTTTTTTTCCGCGTTTTGTCTTTTGGTATTTCACATTCTCAGAGTTTTAACTACTTTAATAAACCTGATTATAAGTTTGCCCGTTAGTCCCGTTACCCGGGACCGATTGACGTCGCGGAGAGCGCATGAATATTTTTATATTAGGCTTGAATATATTATGCTCAATTTTTACGTCATATTTATTATATACATAATGATGTATGATATAGGTACATATTATAAAATTTTGTGTACCTTATAAAAGACACCAATATACTAATAATGTAACTTTATAAACATAACAGTCACCATGCTTGGGTTCGGTGGGTACCGGATACCTTGACACATAATAACGTCCACCATACGTCGGGTTCAGTTCCCGGTGAGACTTTCGTTCGCGATGACGGTCAATAAGTCTCAGGGACAAACTTTCGACAGAGTTAGTTTGTTTCTGCCGTCCCCGGTGTTTACGCACAGACAACTGTACGTTGCGTTCTCCCGAGTGCGGGACTCGGAATCAATAAAAGTTGGTATGTACGGTGGTGACGACGGTCGATTTATCACAAGGAATATAGTGTATTCAGACGTGTTGAACGCTCTGTATGCATTTGTATTCTACTTTATAATTTATTATCATTATTTATTTAAATTGTATTGTGTTTAATGTTATATTAAATAAAATATAATACAATAAGCAAAAACACAAGAAAAAGAATCATCATTGTATCAATACTGATTACTAATTGTATCTAAACCATACTCTGTTAATCATAAGAGTTCCTACAGCTAACACTTAATTATTATTCATTGTGAATTTGTAACTGATGTACCACATGCATATATATATGTATATATACATTTAAATTGATTAATAGTAAGTTTCATACACAAATTATTATAATTTCAAAAGCATATATCTACTATGAGCAAGGTTTGTAAGAAATTTTCAATTTTATTGTATGTACAATATGCTTGATTTCTACGTATTGCAGTCGACACACACATTAATTAAATTTTTTTAAATATCATTACACTACACTATATTGTATGTTTGAATTTGTATTGCTTAGCAATATCTTTCGTAGGTAAACATAATGAGGTATGATTAAATATTGTGCCACCGCAAATGATTTTCATTGTAAAAATATTAAGCAAATACTGATTAGTAGTACCTAATTGATTATATATTATTTGTAATGTAAAAAATAAAACTAATAACCATAATTGCAACGTTAAGTACAGCGTTTAATTACTGTATTTTAATATTCTTCAGAATGCTTAACAAATAATCCATGTTCATATTTATTTTTATTATTATTATTATACATTACTATTTATATTAAAAGTGAAATTGTAAAAAATTGTGATTGACAGTATTAAAACCACTTTTAAAACCAAAAACTATAAGCATGTGCACAACACACATATATATAACATGATACATTTAATTGATGTTTTATAGGCTACACATATATGCATTTAACTGTACTTAATAAGTACTTATGAACAATAATAATGTTATGATAGGTACATCACACCCACAGGTGTCTATGTAAGTAATTTAGAGCATTTAATTAGCTTTATGGAACGTTTTAATTTCACTTGTACGCACAGGTCGTTCGCA
>NW_021770969.1:42917-44373 GCF_005508785.2 Acyrthosiphon pisum | reverse complement strand
CAAATGAACCGGGCATGCGACGTTACATGCATGATGCATCCAACTGCCATACGCGAATACCCTATACTCAAAGATTTGCATACAGTGATGATTGATAGCTAGACATTCGATTACAATTATTCGCATTTCCTTATTGTTTCAAAAAAGAACATGGCATGCAGCACGGTATTAGTGTATTACACCAGATGAGGAAAGACCGCTAGACACTCAAAGTCACAGTTTTCGGATTGCATGCCTCATCGTGTTACCCGACCGTTGCACGTCGTCCGCTATCCGACGAAGTCGAATTGCCTACCTGGCAGACTACGCCCAAAGTCGAGCCGAGTGACTGACTCCCTAGACACTAAAAAATGCGGCAGCTATATGACTTAATTTCTTTTCGAATTTCCGGTGAAACGATTTTCACTTGACCACCACGACTATATTCGCGACGTCGCTCCCTCATCTCCCTCCTACCGTTATCACTTTTCGTGTTTTCGCGCGGATTTTATCATTACAATATGTATTATTGACTAGAAACTTTATTTCCTTCTTTCACTTATACAGTTATACAGGATTTTTTTTAGTGTGCAGTGAGAAAAGTAATTCTGCAGTGAAAATTGTTACTTTGTGCAGTGCAAAAAAACAATTTCAGGATGATATATTTTATTGTTGTATATTATAAAACAATAATTAAGTAAACTTCAAAAATAAAAAAAAATAAAATGTTTCTATTAAAATTGAAAATTGTTTATATTATTCAATATTATACTATATTTTTTTTAAAATTTTTTTTTAAATCAAAAAAAATATCTACCACCTTTAAGCACATACCTGTAGATAATATAAAAAATGTAATTATAAATAAGAAAAACGGATAAGAATTGAATAATCAATCTATAAAATTAGAATACTTATAAGTTATAACTAATAATATTAAATTACAACAGTTAAATATAATTTCTTATTATTTATTCAAGTATTAAAAATAACTAAATCTGAATTTTTTATTAATTTCTATAGTACCTAATACGATTCCCTTCTGTATAGAATATGGCCCTTTTTATATTTACTGGCATTGAGTTGTGGTTTTTTGGACCTAGATAATCTATGAATTTTTGACCAAACGTTTTTCTAGAATACTCCATTCTGACATAAAATGCCCTATTTTTCTTTTAATAATTCTTTTCATATCCAGAATGGATTTAAAGTTTTTAATTATATATATAATAGTTATTTTTTTAAAAACAGACTCAAATGGTAACACATCTAATAACTTAAAGTTTTTTTTAGTTGAACCAATTAAAGTAGTTTTACTTAATCATATCCTAAACATTTTTCTTTGTAAAAGTTGTAGTGGTCTACCACATTTTAATTCAGTCTAAATTATTGTTTTGACTTTTATTTGATGTAAAAGTATTTTTCAAAAATTATAAAGAAATTAGAAACCTACCTAGCCAATTGATTGTTTTCATTT
>NW_021770969.1:38336-42867 GCF_005508785.2 Acyrthosiphon pisum | reverse complement strand
TTAGAAATAAAAAAAGTTTTTTGTTGTTGAATGCTAGAGATTAACAATATCGCAATTTACATAATTAATATCTTAATATGTTATAAATAATACACAATACTTTGGTACAATATAAAACTCAATTAAGTTTAAAAAAAAAATTCTGATTCTATCTATGTGATAATACCAAATAAATATAGATCACAGTATGTACTTAAAAATAAATAAAATAAATCTGCTTGGATACAACAATTCAGTCACGAGTATTAATTTTATGTGTATATTAAATATGCATTTTATAGGTAAAATAGGTAGTAATTTGTTTTGAATTTCCCAATATAACTTCAGCAATATTCATACGGGATAAATATTTCAATTTTAATGACATGAACATAAGGAATAACGTGTAATTATTTATTTAAGTTCAAGAAGTTTACGTGTAGAATGTCCAAAACATGTATATTGTAATTTTGTTGAATTTATGTTACGATATTTGGTTAAAAATAAGACATATTGAAAAAATTTCGGGGGGGGGATCCAAACCCCCTGGACCACCCTCAGATACGGCCTTGCTCAGTTGTGAAATTGTATTTGTATTTTGTATATTATAATAACATAGAACAATAATGATAATAATATATTGAAAATTTAAATATTTTTAAATTCGGCGGCTAGTGATAAATGTTATTAGTTGTTTATTCCAAGCCAAATTGATATTATATTTTTCATCCATGAAAGTGATATAAACCGTTTTTTTCCTAGTGATATAAACCGTTTTTATTTACTGTCTGGTAATACTATTTAGTATTTATTATGTTTTTTTATTTGTACGATAACATCGGTATATAGCACGGATATAGATACTATGGTTGCACGACGGCCCATATTGGATCACAGTGCTGAGCGGCGCCGAATGTTCTTATCAATTCTGACAAAAAGTCGCGTTTTACTAGCGCCCTCTACACTACTACTAAGTTACGGTAACCAAACCGGGTTACCTAGCCTCGGTGGAGCGCTAGTATGTCGCGACTTTTTTTTTGTATGGATACTATGTATGTATTTATGTAACTTGATAAGAACATTTGGCGCCGTCATATTATTGTTCGTTGTGCAACCATAGTATCTATATCCGTGGTATATAGTAATCAGTAATTACTCATCATGATAATTGATAACAACAATTTAACAGTGTGTGTGACAAAGTGAGTAATTTAATAATATAATAAAATATATTATATTTGCAGTTGTTAGCAATGTTAGCAGCAGATAAAATTAATAATAAATATAAAATAGCAATAGCAGCTACTTATTAATTTGATTAGCAACCTGCTATTGCTAACAGAAAATAGCAGTGCTATTTACTCTGCTACTGCTATTATCATACCACCACTACTTACTGTACGTTACGTTCCAGCACGGCGGCGCAGACCGCACAATATGGTAAACGGTACACATAATATCTACGATACGCGTCATTTTCATTTACTGAAATAGGCCATAGCGGTTTTTGATTTGTTTTAATGCGATCTATGTTATGATCATTTTCTGTCGCGTCATTATAACATTATTAACAGTTTTATATTGAGTGTTAACATTTTTTTTCGCCCGTTGTTTTTTCTTAAAATATTGACATTGTCCTTTTTAAAATGTGTTCAATTAATGAAAATGAAAAACTAATAAGTGCTATGAGCGATGAAGATTGTGGACTATTTGAGTTTACCAATGAAGGTAATTCTGTGGAAGTTGGATTCTTATGCTGGATTCAGACTACACCAAGCACAGAGGTTATAATTAATAATCAAGATTTAATCAGTGACAAAACTGAGATAGTTTTATTTTGGCCAAGTAATATTGATGTTACGTATGCCTCAGGTATGGTTAAAAGATGTAAAAAAAAAGATATGCAATCGATAAAAGTTTCAGCTATACTTTTAGCACAAGGGAGTAAGTAATAAAATAAAATATTATTTATCTACTTATAATTTACATAAGCACCCATTACACCAGTCATTTACACATACCATAATATCTCTCGGAGTGCCCGAGTTGCATTAGGTACTTAATAAATTATTAACCTTTATGAGCGTCATTGTATATTACCTACTAATTATTCTAATTTACCTATAACTTAAATAACATATTTTCCTACTTCAACTTGTTATACAGATTGGATTGAAATGTGTGAAATAGAAAGTATTATATAGCACATAATAAAATATCTCCATGTTGCGTTAGTCTGAAATGCAGACCGGCAGACTGGTAAATTGCAGACCAGCATTGCAGACCCATAGAGATATCTTTTTTATCTATGGTAAGCACGAACTACTACATGTAGTAGTTAGTGATGGTAAGAAACTAGAAGGACTAGGGGTTCGTAAAACGCGTATCAAATTCAGAATTTAGATAACACCGATACCGCCTTGGTATCAATCACGGTTATCTACGGAGTATGGCATCAATCTTATATTCAGGTAGCCGCGTAATATTCAAATTCAATTATGGCTTGTATAATTTTTATAATTTTTATTTGTAATTCAATGTATACATTATAGTTACATTTTTCAGCCACAGGGATGAACCTGCCGGACCCTCATAAAAATATAAAATAATTTAATTAATATTTTATTATAAAAGATCACAAGCTCAAATTGGCGTGCAATACCCGGTTATTTTCAGATAATAAGATAACTTTATTTAATAAAAATCATATTTATATATTATGTAGCTGTAATAATTGTATTGCAATTTAATAAATTACATTTTTTTAAATAGTTAACTAAACTTCGGGAACCTGTTAGTGTTAGTTATAATGTATAAAATATATTATTATATTTATTGGTTATAATTTATAAACACCTTTAATACAACCATAGATTATAAAATAATATTCCTAATACCTACTTTATAACTGCAACTTAATCATTAGTTAGAATTCATTTAGATTAGACAATCTAGACAAGAAAACTAAATTTATCTATGAAATCATTATAAGTAGGTACATTAATTGTATTGATAACCTTTATAAGTACAAGTGTTCAATATAGAAATCAATATTTATGTTTTATTTAATGTACCTATTATATACGTATCAAATGTATTTAAAAAAAAAAGAACTATGGCATATTTCACATTTTGGGTACCTACTTAACTACATAATATTATGTACAATTTATTAAAATAAAATTAATTTGAATTGTGAGTTTAGAGTAGTTTAAATAATTAAAACTCCAAATACTATATAATAGATACCCACCATTGATTAAATATAATATAATGTATTAATGTATATTTAATCAATGTTAAAATTTATGATTATTAATCTTAGTTCCATAGTTAATAGGTGTGCTTCATTAATGGTATGGATGTCATGTATTAGGATGCTTATTAGTTACCTATTGTTCAACTTCACTTTCATGCGTTTTTCAGCATGAAAAGTATAATACCATTGATTGAACATAGTATGTATACTATGTATAATGTATAAGTAATGATAATACCTATGTTATAAAATGTTGTTATCGTTCAACCTATCAATCACATAAATATTATAATTTATAATAATATATAGGAATATTTTTTTTTTACAGGAGAGCTGATTGTTGTTGAAAATCAGCTCTTTGTAGGATTTCAACTGTGCTTAAATTACCTTTTAGTGATTTTTCACAAAAAGTCCCCTCAACAAAAACAATTGTGTAATTTTTTGTTCACTGCCTAACTTTAGGAAAATGTACCCTAATAAATTCAATTAATTTTAATAGGTATAATTGTTTGCTTTTTTATCTCTTATTGTTAAATTGTATTATTAAGTTATACCGTGATTTAAATTTTTTATTCAAGTTGCATACTGGGCATGAAGTCAAATTCAACTTTTCCACTATGGCACTATTGTAATAAATGATAATTAACATTCATTGACAATTCTGTTTTAGAAATCATTAATTAATAGTTCAATTTAACTACATAATTAAAAAAAAAACATTCTAGTTACCTACCTCAATCCCATTCATCTATTCAATAAATTTTGTTTATTCTTCTAGGTCATAAACAGGCTCACAGACCCCCATGGCCCAAGGTTTTGTGCTTGGCAATCACTCGGTATCGGGTCTAATAAAGTAATTGATTGTAATATATGTATTCAACTATTTATTTATTATTCAACAGCTAGTGAATAATATAAATTTTACTAAAGGTTAAATTATATTATATAGTGTACCTTTTACTATTAAACTATATAATTAATATTATTTTAAAGCTTCATTTTTCTAAATCAATATAATGTAGCGAAAAGTATCTCATTTTTATTTGAGTGTTTCATAGATTTGTCTACCTTCATCAAAGAAAAAAAAATGTCTACAAGCAAATCAAATTAAATTTTTATGAGCGTTTGAATTTCATATTTTTACAAGATTGGATATTCACTCGATTTCTCATGTAGCGATTTTGTTAATTTGTTGTAACTCAAAAACGAATGACTGTAGTTACATGGAATGACGGCCTGGGAGAAAAATGTAGGCTGGGAAAATCTATTACCCAGGCCAAATTTGTATGTCTA
>NW_021770969.1:20398-38181 GCF_005508785.2 Acyrthosiphon pisum | reverse complement strand
CAATTCATAATTTATACAACTAATGGCCGCCCGAGCGTTTCTAATACAAAAATATGTCTTATAGGAAAAACTCTCATGTCCTGTAGAATAATTGGTTTTCGTCCTTTTTTTTTAATTTAAAAGAAGACAACGTTTTGTAGGTAGGATCAGTATGATTTTCAAAATTATAATTATATAGAGAGAAAATATGCATTTGAATAATGCGCAATATTTGTTATTTTTAAAATCCATCTTTCTAACACTATTTAAAGTAAAATGAAAATTCGGGCTTTGATCCGACCAAAAAGTCTTTTAGATAAAAAAAAATAAAGTATAAAAAAATGTAGAGAGAGACTCACGCTCGTGTGCACGAAGTAGTCACGTTCTCACTAACGATCAGACGAAGATCGAAGCATATTTGGGTACACAATAATAATAATGCGTTTATGCGTCCTAAAATATACCAATCTTAAATACCTAAGCTAAATACTTAGAATCATCTCCGGCCCTGTATACGACAACGACCTGGGGTGCTGGCGCAGAAGAACAAACAAAGAGATCCGAGACCTGACAGGAGTACCAAAGATAATCAACTTTGTAAAAGCACAAAGAATAAAATGGTTTGGGCACGTGATGAGAAGGTCAAACTCTGATTACCTCAAAGCGGCGGCCGAATGGAAACCCACGGTGAAGAGACCAAGAGGACGTCCAAAGAAGCGATGGATAGATGGTATAAAGCAGGATTTAGAGAAACTAGGGATATCAAATTGGGAAGAAAAGGTACAAAATCGGGAAGAGTGGAGGGAGTTGTCGGTGGCGGCAAAAACTCTTGAAGAGTTGTGATGCCAATGAAGAAGAAGATAATATTAGGATTTTCCTCTTGTAGTATTGCTTAGAATTAATACTAGTAAGTATATTTTTTAGTATAAAGAAACTCTAATTATTTAAAAAAATAATGTCATGCATCTGTCAGGCCAATAGCAAGTTCCAATAGGCCAGGCCACCGGGAACTTCCCGGTATTCCGGTGGGCCAGGCCGTCCCTAGTTACATGAACATTTCACTGTTTATTTTATAAATTCCTATACTTAAAAATTTTTAAAAATATTTTGACTTGTTTTGAGCTGTTTACGGACAATTTAAAGTTTCAATTTTTTTAGTTTTTTTTCTATTAATATCAATAAAGTTTTATTTGTTGGGCCAAAAAGTGTGAAAATGTAAATACAAGGCTCCTGATATATTGTTACAATAGCAGTTGAAAAATATTAAAAATACTTATTATTAAAATATACATAGGTACAATTTTTATAAGCATTTAAAGTTTGAATTTCTACAAAATTTATATCAATTATAAATTTAATAATTATTTTGTGGTTAAAAATGTATAAAACATTCAACTTTTGTAGGTACAAGGTTCTACGTAAATAAGTTAAGTTATATAAATTACTTTATTCACAATTATATCATTAATAATTATACATTATATAATGATATTATATCATTGAATTCAAATTCAAACTTGGGTAAAATACTTTTCAAAAGTATTTCAAATACATATTCCGAATACTTTTAAAAAAAGTATTCAGAATACATATTCGAATACTTTGTGATAAAAATATTCCTAAGTATTTGGAATACTTTACAAAAAGTATTCCAAATATTTTTCGAATACTTTTTTTCAGTAGATTTAGATTTCAATTTTGTGTTTATAAATGAACATTATTATAATCTCGATAATACCCACCTATCTGAGTATACCTATATAAAATCTCATATCACCAACTATTGTACCTAAATAATTATAATACAATAATATCAAACAATATAATACTTCTAAACCGTTTATTTCAACAACATATTTATTATTTTATAAATTGAAAAAAAAAATAATAATCAACATTATAGTATTATACTAACATAACTATTAATTACACAACATTACAACTGTTCAACTACTTTAAGCCAATGGCCAAATTTAAGTTTATTAAATAATAATAGTAAATAGTAATAATAAAAAAGAATTGCTTTGATAAAACACAAAAAAAAATAAAATAAACTGTTAATTAATAGTTAATTATAATAATATTATAGTTAATATCATTATATAAAGTAATAAAATAGTCAATTAATACTTTAAACCAATAGCCAAGTTGTAGTAGCTTAAGTAATAATAATAATAATAATAATCATAAAAAAAATTACAACGTTGACATCATAATAATAGTAAGTAGGTAAATATATTTTGTAATATTTAAGAATTAATACTGTATATTTTATATTAATGATTTATTACACTTTAACATTAATACATTTTCAAAATTTTTATCGTTCATTCTACCTCTTTTTTTGATAAAACAGCACCACCAATACTAAATATGCGTTCTACGGCAGCACTGCTAGGAAGTGGTGTGTTAAATTTTAAAAATACTTTTTTAACTGTGGGCATTTCATTTAATATATTTAGATTTTTTGTAGGACTTTTCGACAAATACCTGGTTATTTCTTGCTCTAATGAAAGATCCACTTTTGATTTATTTTCAGACCAGTTAAAGTAATTATTTGCATCATCACTCATATTGCTATCAGATACCTCAGATTCAGGCAAATTTGATTGTTCAAACATTTCTAAACAAGATATTTAAAAAATGATAATGCTTCATCTTTTTTATCATTGTCGGTTAGCCAGATGGTTTTAAAAAACGGATGTGAAACCGTTGCAGATAATAAAAACGGATCAGTCAAAAAATTTTCGAAACGTTTTTCCACGTTTGCTTTTATCAAACTAACTAAAGAATCACAATAAATTAAATTTTTTTTAGCGATATCATCATATTTTTGTAAGAGTATTGTAATGGAAGGCAACAAAAACCCAAAATACATATTTTTTCACCTTGCAACACATCAAGGCAAATGCACAATGGTTCCATAACTACAACATACTCTTCCAAAAATTCTAAATCATTTTTAGAAAACCGATTTAATTTTAAAGCATCACACACTTTAGTGAACTTGGATGGACTGTTTTTAAAATGCAAAAGAAGAAATTTTGATGAATCAAACCAACAGTTCCAACGTGTTTGATTAGGAGTTTTTAAATAAACGCCCAAATTAATTTTAATTATATCAGCTATTTGAGATGAACGGTTCTGATTATTCCATAATGATTGGCATTTTGAAAATGTGAGTCTACTTTGTTTTCTGTAGTTAAACATAGATGGTCGTTTGGACACATTAGGTGATAAAGCCTTTTCAATATCCTAAAATTGTAAATGTTATTATAGAAAAAATTAAGATAAAATAAATAAATTTAATTGTACCTTACCGCTGTTGCTATTAGATTTAGAGTATGCGAAGCACATCTGTGATGCTTAGGTAGGTTATATACCATACAATCATCCCAATTGGATGTACATTCACCAATAAGATCTCTATTATCCAGAACTTGGGTAATAGATATACGAGAAAAACTAACATCTTCATCTTTTTCTCTATCAGCATCATCGTCAGTGTCTTCTTTGTTTTCATCATATTCCTCTTCAATTGAATCTTCTAGAGTTTGAAGAATTTCTACATCTGTTTTCTTACTTCCATCTTGAACAATTTCAACATCTGAAGATTGACCAAACATTCTAAGGGAATAAAATAATTGATATAATATAAATTGGTTAGTTGAGTTAGTCACAACTATAGTAAAATGATAAATATTTAAAAAATTAACATAAAAAAATGCATACTAAGAGTTCATATTAATATTCTTTACGAATTATTAAATCTTGATTTTAAGATTTTGACATTTTTTTAGATATGAATATTGTGGACTTTGATAAAAATTCTATTAGTATAACATATTATATAAGCCACTTCCCTACTGAATAAAATATAAATGTATTATAAAAAAAAAAATGTTTACCCTTCAGTTGAAAATACCGATTCAATAGTAAAAATTTCTAAAATACAAATAAATAATAATAAATATTATAATTACTCAAAGCATTTGACAAAATTAGAACCGTTGTCAGTTGTTGTATAGATAACTTTATCGTTGATATTAAATTCAGTATAAATAGATTCCATAGTTCTTGCTAGCAAATCATAAGTATGACTGCCCTTTAGTCTTCTTATAGCCAATAAGCAAGACTCTCTCTCTAGTGATACTGGATTAATCCAATGACAAGTCATACCCAAATAGGATCTGAAAAATAATATTTAAATTAAAGATGCTATGAATTAGATAATAATTTGTTTAAAATAACAAACCTTTTGAAAATAGTCCAACAATCGGCAGTGGTAGTTAAATAATTAACTTTGGAAAATATGCTTTTCATATTTTGTAAAAGGACTTGATGTTGAGCTACTATATTTTTCATTAACGTCTTCCTTGATAACACATGACGATTAGGATATCCAGTTGCAATCAACTTTTTAAAATCAATCTGTTCTACCAAATTAAATGGTAATGAAGCATTGATAATCATATTTTGAATCATCAAATTTAACTCATCTAAAAATAATAATATGATTGATAATTTATATTGAGTGAAACAAGCAATAAATCCAATTTTAAGGAATAAATAAGAAAAACTATTATAAATGTCTTTGTCAATATTTAGAGTAGGTAGGTAGTTGTTATCATATTCAAATGAGTCTTTTAAAATCTTGATCAGACAATTTAATCAATCAAAACTCATTAAAAAACTTGATACACGTATATAAGCTAATACCTACCTAGTGGCTAGTACCTATTATACTTAAAATATAAGATTAAGATTAAGTATTAGTATGATATAATATAAGTGTAATATAAAATTTATAATGATTAATTAACATCTAACTTTATGATATAAAATTAATTTTTCACAAAAATGCGTAAGACCATTCTTACTTTGAGAAACTGAAGAATTTCTTTTAGAAAAATCTAATATCGTCGTAACCTTGGTTTTTTTTTCATTCATCTCCAATTCATGGTTTGAATGGAAGCTCTCATTGATGCAGTCATCAGTTTTTCTTTTAAGTTTAGTTTGAACACATTTTTCATTTTGTGATGTCCAAATATTTTTATGTTGCATCTAAACCAATAAAATACAAAACAAAATAATAAGTAGTAACCTTTACAATTAAATTATAGTTTATTTATGTATAAGTATTTAAATATACTTATAGGTAGGTACTATTAATAATTTAACTAATTCTTCCAATTAATTTAAACAAAAATATATTACTATATTAGTTAACATACTTCTTCCAATTAAAATAGTTGTAATTTTTTTCTGTAACCTACCATCTAAATGTATAGCTATTAATATAATATAGGTACATTATTTAACTATATTAAATTTATAGAATATTAACTTTATCAAAATTAGGTCCTTATTATATGGGGTTTTATGTTGAAATAGGCTTTTGCTTCTGGGAAAAAAATGTTAAATTATCGAAAAACGTTACTTAGGTTTTTTTATTTATGTACCAATAGTAAAAAGTATCCCTTAATCATACCTTTCGTACCATAATTATTATGAATACCTATAAATATATTTTTTAATACAATTAAATTATGTATGTAGCTAGTAGGTACTTACCTCTAAGTGCTTTAATAAATTGGAACTAGTCCTTGTGTCTGCTGTCAGTAGTTTGGATGAAGCACAATATTTACAACGAACATTGAATTTTTGATACGTTTCAAAATCTTCTTGTAGATCAATTATTTTAAAAATGTTGTCATATTTTGACCAAGGTAGGCGATAGGTTTTACAAGTGCCATCAGTGATCGAAGATTGACTATCGTCAATTTCGTTCGAATCTGCCATTATAATGTTTTTCGAATCAAACTTCTTACTCAAGAACAACGGAAAAGACGTATAAGGATTAAGGAATAAAATCAGCGTCGCAACAGAAAGACTATGTCGACTAGTGGCGGTCTGTGCGGAAAGTTGCACACAACACACACTCACGCGCAATAATTTTACTATCGCATCTATGGCATATATTATTAGCCATTGCCCATTAGTTTATAAGTTTATTACTTATTATAGGGAAATCCCAAAATCATGATAATATCTTATCGCCTTCACTGGCTCGTCGCTACAAAGTTGGAAAATACGTAATAACATTACTGGCCAACTAAAAATATTAGAAAATAAAATAATAATAATATATACATATTAGTATAAAATATTTTGTATAGAAATTGTATACGAAAGCAATTTCTATGACGGAAAATTACTGAAATTATTTTTAAAATTTAATTGGAAAAAATGTATTCCGAATACTGTACTCAGAATACTTATAAAAAGTATTCAAAATACCAGGTTGAATAATTTCAAAAAAAAGTACTTAAAAAGTATTCGGAATACTACCCAAGTCTGTTCAAATTTAACACCATCCATTACACTGACCCACTTATAACCTACTGCACAGCAGAGCGACACTAACTTGCCCGCCTTATTTTAGTTTAAATGCCAATAAAATGTTATTTGTTGGTTAAAAACGCTTGAAAATGTAATGTAAGACTCCTGATATTGTTACAATTATTGATACTTGAAAAATATTAAAAATCCAATCATAATTTTTTTATATAAGCATTTAAAGTTCAAATTTTGACAAAAATGTTAATATCACGAAAATATGGAAATTATATTGTATTAAAAATTCATAAAAACTTTTATTTTTAAATCTAAGATTTTAAAATGTAATTAAAGATTCCACGTAAGTTTGACTACGTTTTTTTAAAAAAATAAATTTAAAAATATATCTACCTGAAAGTCAAATTAAATTTTTATGAACGTTTGAAGTTCAAATTTTGACAACATTTGATATTCACTCGATTTTTCGAACGCAAAATGTTCGACTTTTATAGTTAAGGATTGAACATTTAAAACTAGGTTCCACGTAAATAGGTAAACAAATTACTTTATTCACAATAATATCATCAAATACACTTAGTCATATATCATAGGCTGACTGCCCGGCTTCTCTCAGGATCGTTTTTCGTATGCAATAATATTATAATATCATTGAATTCAAATTTAACACCATCCATTGACATGACACACTATTACTGTATTACTACTCACATTACTGTAACCTACTGTACAGCAGAGTGACACCCACTTTCCCATCTTTTTTTCCCTGATGCTTTTGAAAACTACTGGGAATTATCATTATGACAAAAATTAAAAAAAAACTTCATTTTAAATACAATACATTCATATCGCTATGAGTAGTAACTAAAATTATTTATTAAAATTTAAAAACTATAAGGTACCTCCGTGCTGTATTACATAATTGAACGGCCTCCAGGTCGAGTTCCGTGAACGCTTGGGGCACTCTTCTGAGGTCGAAGATATCAAATATGCAAGACCTATCTTTGAAGATCTACCGATTGATCAACTAGAGAGACATCTCCTCGTCATCAAGGTAGCAGAAGAGACGTTAAGGATCTTCTACAAAATGGTGGAGACTGGAGGGGATCCTGGCTCTCAAGGAGGACGAAGAAAAGGTAGGTACGTAAAGCGACTGAGGTTGCCGGGGATTAAGTTCAGTCACGCACAGGATTCGACAGTGCAGGTTGAGTCGCTGGCTTGTGAAGAGAATAGTCAGTGCGGTAAGCCAGTAACGTATAGGTCCGACAAGAAGACATACAGAACGCGACGTTCAGTGTGGCGGACTGAGGTCGGCCCGCGAAGATCATCGGATTTAATTCAATTGTTCAAAATTTGATTTTTGCTATTTTTTAATATACTTATAAAGACCATATTTTAAAACTCTTAATAATTTTTGTACTAATTAAGGAGTGTCCTGTAAATATACAAACTTCTGTTTTTAAGATGAAATTCCCCCCTTTTTACTTACTGTAAATTATTTAGCGAACAATTTTTCTGAAAATCAAAGTGAGGTTTAGTGATTAATTTACGTGTTAGTAAAACTATTACCTATTTTGTGTTTCAATGGTAGACAACTTCTTATTATTATGCTAAATATCTGACCACGAAACATAAACAAAGTTCCTCCTACAATAAAGTGTAAAATAAAATAAGCCTTATCTTCTTAATTTATATGTAGAAATATTTCACGAAAATCTGTATAATTATCAAAATAATACAAACGATTATATTATAATAATGAGCAATGACACATTAGTATTCTGTTGTTTAATACTTATTGACCAAAGTTGATGTTGAAGATAATATTAAATGATTTTAGATTAAAAGATTTAAACATCATATTACTGTCAGTGGCGGGGGTGGGTTAAGCCAATTTTGTATTTTTTATAATTTGCCCCCACCCCCCCAAAAATTAAGCCCTGGATCCGCCACTGTCTGTTGTGAATTGTGAAACACAGTGGCATATTTGGACATTTTACTAGGACTCCCCCTCCCACCACCAAGAAATATACATTTAATATTTAATTTATTTTGTAGATAATAAATATAAATATAATTAAAATAATTATGAATACCTTTACTTCAACAAAAAATGGTCTATTTTTTTCGTCGTACACGGTCTTAAACAAATTCCTGAATAACGCCATTATAGTTTATTGTTGTAGGGACACCAGCGTTTAGTTCATAATTGCTAATTCAGACGACTGTGTTCGCCTGTGTTTGACCTTAAGTCAATGAGTGTTATGAGTGTTGGTCTTAAGATGCTCTTAGTTGAAAAGTTACTAATACTCGAGTGCATGATAACATTCTTAAAGCGATATCCACATAAGAGACCAGCGTGCGTTCTTTCAGTATCTTAGTAAATTGTACGCTCAGCAGATCACGTTTAGCTCTGTTAGTTTAAAAATTAGGATGAATTGATCTCTTATACAATTTAAATGCAAGATTATTATCTAGCGAACCTCATAGGTTTTTTTTTAGACTTCAATACATTTTAGAGCAATAGTTGTACCAACAATTTACAATTTTAAAATAGGTACCCATAACCTGCTTTAAAATTAAATGTAAAAAAAATCATTCATATTTCCTACTTTTTCGGTTAAGTTTCCTAAAATGTTATTACATAAGGACCTTCTCCTGACAATTACGAACACAACAAAAAAAGAATTGGCAAAATCGGTCAGGCCGTTCACGCCTAATGCGATGACCAAGGAAATCGGGATTTATTTTTATATTATATTAAATAAAACAACTAGGTATCTCAAAGGAAGCTCAGTTGGAATGGAACCCAACCTTTTTTCAGAGGAAAACGGTATCTCATTCTATGAGGAAATGGACCCGCAAGTCTCGTGTGGGAGAGGGATCAACCTAAGACACCTAAAACTGTAACTTCAACCTGGTTTTCATTGTTCACAATTTGGTGCACGAACGAGTTGTTGTTTACAATGCTCATAACTCACTTAAAAACTGAATTATCGTAACCACTAACCACATTTAAATACAGATAATGTTCTTACCATCAAGTTTCATAACAGTCGATTACTAGTCAAATTATTAAACTAACAGAGCTAAACGTGATCGGCTAAGCGTAAATTAGATATTACAAACTTGTAAGATGGAGTCAACAAAATAATATCTGTGTAGCGTCCTCTTGACAAAGCTCCTAAGTACAAATATACAAGGATGGAATTTAAAATATATTAAACGTGCATTACAAATTCGGATGTCCAATGACATTGAATACTTTTTTTTACACACACGCCTAGATTTCTTCCTAAACACTTAGGTGCGGTAAGTAATGAACAAGGTAAACGATTTCATCAGGACATACTGTGTGGAACCTCGCAGCTTAGTACAGCACCCACCCACTCTGCAGGGGTATGTGGCCATTGGTTTGTACGATAAATGCGGGTTGAGTGAGATAGGGTGGATTAAATAATTTGAGTAGGTACCTACTATAATAGGTACCTAAATACCCTGTTCTTTGTCTTCGAAGTTACGTTGACTAATGCTAGAATATGTTAGATCATGACGTACCTGATAAAAAGTACAGTTAATAAAAAAACAGTGTCACAAAATTTTTAAATCTGTAAATAATCTAATTTTTAATTTAGTTGATTTATTGTAAATAGATTTTTGTAATAATTTATAAAATAACACATTGTTTTAATTTTAATCTCAAATCATTGAAAAATAAGGTACCTAATATAAAATCGTATTAACATTTACTTTTATATATATATTTCAAAACAATTACTTTACTTACAAAAAAATATGTAACAATAAGTATAACTAATAAACATAAGGTAATAGAACAAATCTAATTACAAATTTGAAACCAGTACGAAAAATTGGTTTAGAAAAGTTAATATTTAACTCTCATGATTATGAAAGTTGAATTTTGTATACCAGTATGTTATTAGTAATATTTTAATTCAGCATGGTAATTTGCAGGTAATTGTGTATAAAAACCATAGTAGGTACCCACATAAGTAAATTGTAAATATAATGGCAAAAGGTTTCAAGTTTTTATGTAATAATTATGATTATTGTTTTTAAAATATCTGATAAATACAGTCTGCTTATGATTGTACACATTGGAGAACAAATTGTCTGCCACTGTCTAGGGACTATAAAGTCCAGGCGCGCGCCAGACTGTTTGAGCCCTGTTGTTTGTCTAGACTAGATGATGGAAAAACCTAATAGTTTAATTTTTTATGAGTATTTACATGTTTGATAATATGTCTCACTATTTTGTTTTATACTAATGCGTTGTCGTCAATGTTTTATTCGTAGTTCGACAGTGGAACTATAACGGACGTCTTGTAGTTTTATTCCATCGTGTTTCCATTGTATTTCTATTGTGTTTTCTAACTAGTTTTTTTAAACTGACCGGTAAGTACCTATTTTTTAATAAAAATATAGCCAGGTACTAGGTTAGCCTATAATGTATGTATCATAATTTCAATAATCTATAAAAATATATTGTAGGTACCTACCTATATAATTGCATACAGCATACCTACCTACATTTAAAAGGATGGTCAAGTGGTCAGTTGTACTTACAATAGGTGTCGAGTGGAATAGTGGGTCATGAATGTGTTAAATTTGAATAACTATTCTAAACGGAGACGGTGGGATAGCCCATTGACATAATATAAATGGACTGCGCATTCCCTATACCTTAACGTGCAATACATTGGGGCCATCATTCAGGTCATTCACCCTCAACTTGGTAGTAAATTATCATGGAGGAGAGAAACAAATAGTCGTGTTTTCCAGGAGTGTTATCATAATGAAATCTAAATAATAATAAAACATAGATAATTAAAAAAAATAATATTACGTATAATTCTTTACTAGATATTACTTAATAATTAATACTACTTACTATAGTCAAGTAGTCTTTATTCATATAGAGTAGGTATTTAATATTACCCATGTATAAAATACTAACAATAAACATAGTAGATTTTGTGTTAAATTATTAAAAGATTTATTAAGTACCTATTTATTAAATATTAATGTTTGAAAGTACATAAAAACAAATTATATATACACATTGTTTTAAAATGCATCAGTTTTTTTTTTTTTGTAAATTTAAATATATTGTATTTTCTATGTTCTATTATTGGTTTTTGAAATGTATGACTTTAGTTAAATGGCTTCGTATTCTGTGTTGCGGCTGACTAAGATTTTTCAGGTGATAGTTTAATCGTGTAGTAAAGAAAATTTTAAAAATCATTTTTATCAACTAAAGAAGGTGGTTATTTAAAGGCGACTGTTCTAAAATATGGATATTGAGACTGGTAAAGTAATTGTTGATATTTATTTTAGATGATGCTTTTATTATTAAAAATTCAATAGGACTATTTGCTGGAAGTTTGTCTTTGTGTATTTTAAAAACCAGTTCACCAATTTTGCATAACAAAATTACATCTTTTGATGGTTTTTTAAGTCCACCTCTGTTTTTTATATCTAAAAGATTAATAGATATTCGATTACCATCTTGAATAGCATCTGAACATATACTACACTTGATTTTTGACAAAACTTTTTTGACAATAAAACCAGATATATATTCAAGCACATCAATTGAATATTCTGTGAGGTCGTCTTCAATCATGTCTTCATCAGACTCATTAGCACAGAGTAAATCCAAATAGTTTTCTTCACTACGTTTTGCTAAGCTTGAAACAGATAATATTGTAGTGTTGTCTAATGCTGTACAGTTAGCCCCTTCGGAAGTTTTTAATTCAGTATGAATTAGTAATTTTTTATATGCCGCCTCAAATTGCATTGCAGTAGGATTGTTGTTAAAACCGCCTTTTGCTCTGATGGCTGAAAAGAACATCTCTAAATGATCTTGTGAAATTTTATAAGTTAGAATGAAATTAAGTTCTCCTGTTTTTAATAAATCATCAAACAAATTTTCTGCACTTTTCAAACATACTATTAAGCCAATAAATCCTGTTTTTCTCTTTGAAGTTATTAACATTTCATTGTTTTGATCCTGTAATTCTTCTAAATATTTTATTGATTCAGCAATGAATAATTTTATTTGTTGTTCATTGTCCAACTTCAAAGGTTTGTTGTAAATACTTTTACTTAAAAAATTTCTAGTATTTAGGAAATCAAATATATCGTTTAATTTCCTAGCTAAATGTTCAGTAGATAGGCTGTTACAGAAATCATTTAACTTTAATTTTTCTCTACAATATTTTATGGCATCAGCAACACTTGTACTAAACAGTTGTGTAGCAAGGCGAACCTTCATTTTTTCTTTGTAATAGATCAAGTGGCGTTGCCTAATTTTTGTCCAAGCGTGTAACTCGTTTGTTTCCTGTAAACTTACCAATTTTTTAAAATAATTCCACTCAATTATATTACCTTCAGGATCTTTCAAAATTTTCCAATCACCCAAGGTGTTTCGGCACAATTTAATCATATGACAAGGATCAAGGAATATGTGTACCCTATCATTTGTTTCTGGATGTTGGAAAAATGTAACCTACAATTTTATAGGAAAAGGTAAAGTTATCATATTCATAACTGTAATTGAGTCATTCAATTTCAAAAGGTTGTATGTTCAATCTTGCTAAAATCAATATTATGTCATATTTGTATTGACATATGACCTTTTCCAATTGTATGACTCATTTGTAAAGAATATATTACTTGATCAGTTTGTGACATGAGATTTGCTCCCAGACATTTGGCCATTGCTATATTGGAAGCAGCTCCATCAAATGTTAAGGTTTTTACTATTACTCCAGTTTCATGTAACATTTTTAAGCTCAAATTAACGACATTACATTTTTCTTGGGATGACATTCCATTGACTAAAAAATAAGCTATGGGAACTTTCCAACAGGAGTTTAAAGCAACTAGCATAATCACCAGGGCTTCTTTAGCTGTTGGTAGTCCATCACTTCCTTCTATGCCTGTACCGTAATTGATATATCCATGTAACCGTTTTCCAACCAAATTTACATTTTATCTTATGCAAATCTCATCCATGATTATACCACAGTACAGTTTTTTATTTTTTATTTTCAGTTCATCAACTTTTATTTTTATGGCATTTAATGATTCATTAGTGAATCCAGGTGAACCATCTATTGTAGCATACCATTTTCTTATGGTACTTGGATGTGGTAAGCATTTAGAAAATTTGCTTCTAACATACTTATAAGCAGCAGGTGAGTAGAATTGTAGTGTCAATGCAAAAGTCCTAAGTTCAGGGGAATCTTTTTTCCTGTTTTTTTATTTAACTGTTTTAAAATTAAGTCACTTTCAAAAGTTGGTAATGATTCCTATATAGAAAAAAAATATTTATTATTACATATACATATATAATATATATTAATAGGATATATATAATAAATAGGATAATAAGATCAGGAAAAATCAAAGTCAATAAACAACACCTTTTTTTCAGTTTTTATTTTATTTTTATAATATGTAGGTACAATATACAAAAATATTAAACGCTTATAAAGAAATCTTTATTTTAATTTTTTTTTTCTTATACTTTTTTTTATAAAAACCAAAAACATAATATAATATGATAAAAACTATAATTTGTTTATTTGACATTGGTTTTCTACTACATTCCTCACTAACCATTTTTTTTATATTATTTACCATATCTAGACAAACATCTTTTAAGAGTTGTAACTAGTAAACATAAACATTCTTTTGTCTATTTGTCATTTGCTACTGCACACAAAAATAGGAACTGGCTGTCTCCGTATTACAAATGAAAAACTATTTTGCGTGGGACAGAACAGAGAAGGTACAGTCATAACAAACAAAAGTCTCCTTTTTATTTGGTGAAAATTTCATTTTTTAATTATGACTGTAGCCTTTTCAGTTCTTTCTCGCGCAAAACAGTTTTTGTTATGTTTTTGGTACTGGTTTAGTTGACGTCCGCTAGTCCCCATATTCTCCCACCACTCATGTTTAGTTGATGTCCGCCACTTGTATTTCTCTTATATTTTTGATACTGTTGTATTTAAAAATAATAATAACACAATAAATACAAAATATACAATATACACCAATATATCATACTTATGTATTTATTGTGTTGTTATTATTATT
Organism: Acyrthosiphon pisum; assembly: GCF_005508785.2. Classification (NCBI taxonomy): domain Eukaryota; kingdom Metazoa; phylum Arthropoda; class Insecta; order Hemiptera; family Aphididae; genus Acyrthosiphon; species Acyrthosiphon pisum. The sequence goes on along the minus strand of NW_021770969.1, from coordinate 23,718 downwards.
ATTTTTAATAGCACAGATTTTCATACTTTTTTATCTACAGTAGAATGGAAAATTTGTATAAAAGATGATTAGCACATCGAAAATACGAGAGATATTAGTGGCTGATGTCAACTAAATCTGAGTGACGGGAGAATACGTGGGCTAGTGGGCACTGGGCGTCAACTAAACCAGTACCATGTTTTTTTTTTAATTTTGATTTAGTTTACCTTTAATACTGTATGACATGTTCCTGAAATTTTATTTTCTTCCTTTAAATGATCAATTAAATTACCCATCGTTTTAACTTTATTGAGAAGGCGTTGATTCCTTTTTCTTAATTTTTTAATTTTTTTGACATAATGTTGACTATTTTTCTTTGTAATATGCCAATATTTGCGCCTTTTAGTTGGACTATTTAAATCTTCCTGACTGAAGTCACCCATATACCGCCTGTAATTTATAAAAATTGTATTAATATAATACATAATTTTATTATAATAGGTAAATCATATCATATTATTTTAATTACTTCTTTCTAACAACAGAACATATGTTAAGTACTTCAGGAGTTTCAGGTATAACAGCCAGATTTGTTTCTGGACTACCTAGATATTCAAAAATATTATAGGTATTAAATATATTTTAAAATATTTTTTAATACATTTATATGAAGTTAATTTATAAACATAAAAATTATGTATAATATGAGTTATTTACTATACTCCGAAGGAATATGTTCCATGTATGACTCTGAAGGCTGATTAAAAGATGGATCGTCAGTATATTGAGAAATATCATTTTCTGGAATTTCTAAATAATCAAAAATTGAATGTATATAAATAAATTTATAAGACTTATAAGTAATTATTTACCAGACTCTGAAGAAATATTTGATAATAATGATTCATTTCCAGTATACTGAGAAATCATTCGAATTTGTTCATCAGTTGGTAAATCAAAAATTCGAACCAATGATCGACGTGGAGCTAAAATAATAATTAACAAATTATAATATTTAAATATAATATTTATTTTTTTTATATATATATTATACTTGGTCTAAAAATGCTTGGAATTGCCTCTTTATTTAATTTTTTTTTAGTGTAATCTGTTTCAACAAAATGTGAGTTACAGATTCTTGTTTGATTCGAAATGTTGAATGATGGTTGATGGCTTTGTATAACTTTCAACCACAATTCAGCACGAATTTTATCAGCAGGAAATCTGTCAAAAATAATTATTTACTAACTAATTTATTCATATGAGCATAAGAGTAATATTTGTACATTATATTCTCAATTATATTATTATAAAATACAAAAATTGCACATACCTATGCAACATGACATAATTTTCTTTAGTACTCCGATTTCTGCAAGATGCAATACCACAAACAAGAACCATTTTAAAAATTACACTTCTAAAAAACTTAAAGTCACTATGAAATTCAGAAAGTTGAAACTGTCAAATTTCAATCATATTTACCGCAGATGATAATGTGAATATTATCTTAATATATTCGAAACAATGATAATAAGAAATATTGTCATGGAAATATGAAAAATTATATTTTTTTTTCCATTGATTTTGACTACCAGATCAGGGCAAATAATGACTCCACAATTAACACATCAAGCGCAGTCCATTTATATTATGTCAATGGTAGAACTATTTTGATTTTCGATTCTCGGGTCATTATAATTTTTCTGACGACTGCTTATCTCTCGGTCCATGGATATCACGGACTAGGATAAAAGAAAATGATAATATGTGATAACCTTAGATCATATTCTATAGTACTGTGGTGGGCCACTGTCCACCACAACAGTTCCCCCCTGTCGGTCACACCGTCGCGGTTGGCAGCACCGCCCGGCACTGCGGCGTCCGTAGCAACGACGAAGTGCCGGACGGCGGCCCGGTCCTAGTCTTTTTCCAACTCGCAACGTATCGAGTCGTACGCCGCGTTTTACCCCGTCAAACCAACCCACGCTCTCTCGTCATCGGCTTAGCCACACGGTCCCGCTCCGTCCTTCTGTCGCGCTGACCCACTGGGTCACGGCATCAAAGGAGAGCGCACGCGGCCTGTCGCTACCAGCCGACGTTTCGCGTCATCTCACCGTACTACTCCTACAAGCCATCTCCCGACGCGTGACCGACCCGGGCTCTCATTTGTTGTATTCGCTAAAGGTGTTAATAAATGTTATTTTACCCAACTTGATCCGAGTTGTTTCTCCATACTTAGAGTAACGTTGGCCGCGTGAGATAACGCCAGATCTCCTGCGTGCCACATTGGTGACCTCGTTAAGTCCGAACACGTACCACGAACGCGCGTTCCGTCGTACGCCGTAGCATCGACCCTGCTGAATGTGGTCCCTCCGCTTTCGCACGGCATGCAGTCCGGTCGTCAATTCACGGGTTGGTGGCAGAATTGCCTGCCGGAAACACGAAACCTCGCACCAGACACACCGGCAGAGCTACTGGAGCGAGTCCGACGCGAGTTGCCGCTCGACGTTGACGAGTTTCTTGTCAGAGAGCTATGGCTACGACAGTTACCCGACTGGATGCTCATTGCGATGCTCCACGACGGTAACGCGTCCACCGGTGAATTGCTTTTTCAAGCTTCGCGACCCGAAGACGCCCGTCACTCGCGTCGCCGAACTGTCGCAACAAGTCAGCGCCCTCCTCGCCAACGTTCGCGATTTAAGCTTCACCGTTCTGGAGTTGAAGTGCCAGCTGCAGGCCTACCGCGAAATCGCGGCAGTCGCTCCTCAACCGCGATCGCGAAAACCCTCCACGGAGGTAGCGGCCATTCTACCGCTGGCGAGCCGGCCGACAAGCCGCCCGACATTCCGTCACCGAGCTCCTCTCCAGTCGAGCATGCTGTCAAGCCATTCAAGGAGCCGTCGCCGAGCAGTCCCGCAGTGGAGCCCGTAACAAGGCATCCCAGGGTCCCGCCGCCAAGGTCCTGGTGTTTCTACCACATCAAACATGGCCCCGTGCGAAGAAATGTCGCGAGTCGTGCGGGTACGACCCTAGAGCCATGCTCTAATCTCGGCGCACCGCGCATTCAACATCACTTTCATTAAAAACATCTTTCTCTCGATTTCTTCAAAATTAAACATTCCATTCTAAACTCAAAACTTTTAACACAATTTTATTTCAAACAACAAAAAACTCAACATTCAGACTCGATTATCACTAAAGAAAATTCAAAAATTCAACCCTCAAGACTCATCTTCTCGAACACATTCACCTGCCGCTTCACCGTTCGAACGGAAAGCACGAACTTTCTCCGCACCCCGCGGGACCACCGCATCGAAACGCTCCGCGTAAGTACGATC
>NW_021770969.1:19404-20298 GCF_005508785.2 Acyrthosiphon pisum | reverse complement strand
ATTAAATGTATCATGTTATATATATGTGTGTTGTGCACATGCTTATAGTTTTTGGTTTTAAAAGTGGTTTTAATACTGTCAATCACAATTTTTTACAATTTTAGTTTTAATATAAATAGTAATGTATAATAATAATAATAATAAATATGAACTTGGATTATTTGTTAAGCATTCTGAAGAATATTAAAATACAGTAATTAAACGCTGTACTTAACGTTGCAATATTATGGTTATTAGTTTATTTTTTACATTACAAATAATATATAATCAATTAGGTACTTACTACTAATCAGTATTTGCTTAATATTTTTGCAATGAAAATCATTTGCGGTGGCACAATATTTAATCATACCTCATTATGTTTACCTACGAAAGATATTGCTAAGCAATACAAATTCAAACATACAATATTATAGTGTAGTGTAATGATATTTAAAAAAATTAAATTAATTTGTGCGTCGACTGCAATACGTAGAAATCAAACATATTGTACATACAACAAAATTGAAAATCTTTTACAAACCTTGGTCATAGTAGATATATGCTTTTGAAATTATAATAATTTGTGTATGAAACTTACTATTAATCAATTTAAATGTATATATATATATATATGCATGTGCTACATCAGTTACAAATTCACAATGAATAATAATTAAGTATTAGCTGTAGGAACTCTTATGATTAACAGAGTATGGTTTAGATACAAATTAGTAATCAGTATTGATACAACGATGATTCTTTTTCTTGTGTTTTTGCTTATTGTATTATATTTTATTTAATATAACATTAAACACAATACAATTTAAATAAATAATAATAATAAATTATAAAGTAGAATACAAATGATACCTATATGTATAATATGTCATGTATTATACATTTTTGCATGCC
>NW_021770969.1:0-2546 GCF_005508785.2 Acyrthosiphon pisum | reverse complement strand
AAAATCGAAGCATTTTTACTGCTCCAAAAGTTGTCGTCAGACAAAAAAAAAAAAAAACACACATCATTGTAAAATCAATACATTCATCACTTCGTTCAGAATCTAAAATTACATTTCGTAACTTCATGTTGGTACTCGTTCCAAAATTAATATTACATTTTTTATTATTATTTTATTAATTTTGCATTTATTTAGTTAAGCAATAGATATAAATGTATAGTTTGTACACATTTGTGAGCAGAATTATATTGATATTAAAATTGTATTTTTTCTCATACCTAATATATTTTGTAATTGTTTTAAGATGTTCATTTTTGTTTTTAATACACAATAAAAAATTTTTTTTGCATATTTTTTTGCATATTTTTTGTATATTTTAGAATTTTTGAGTGCATAAATATGTGCATATTTAGCAATAATTTTTGCATAAAAATCCGGGCCCTATATATAAGAATTGCAAATTGAAATAAGCTATTTATGCGTACTATTAAATATTTTAAACTATTTACCTAAATATTAAAATAAATACAAATGATTTTAACCTAATTTAAGTTACTTACATAAGTAAGATAATAAATGTTAATAGTAAGATTTGCAAAAAAAAAAAATGTAAAATAATTAACCTAAGTTAACCTAAATTTTAAAAAATGTAAATAACTAAAGTCAGTACAAGCAAAAAAATAAGTTTTCAAGCACTTGAATACGAAAAAGTTGTAAAATAAACTAGCCTAAATTAAGCTAGTACCTGTAATACGAATTATAAATAATTTACCTAATTTAAGTTAGAATTAGCATGAAAATAATTGTTAAAACAAATTAATGCAAAAAAAAATTTGAAAAAAATTGTAAAAATTATATTCATTTAACTTTTAAGTTAACATAAGAAAGAAAATAATTATTGTCAAAAAAAAAAAAGAGTAAAAATAAATAGTAAAACAATTAATATCTATAATTTAAGTTAGCATAAGTTAGAACATACATGTTAAAGCTAGGAAATACTATAAAATAAGAAAAAAAATTAATTTACTTAAACTAAGTTGGCGTGAAAATATAAACTTGATACTACAGCTCAGTGAAGTTTTAATACTTCAGTTTGATTTAATTTGTCATACAGAACAAACCGTTCTTCGTATATATAATATATTATGGAACTGTTAGAACTTTTAGACGACGTCGAGTTGGTATGTGTCGACCTCGCTGCTGACACAGTTGAGCGAAACCGTGTTCATTGGGTCCACCAACTCAATGCTCAGAGAATAACTTTGGTTGAGTTCCTCTGCTTATACTCTGACTTGAGACAATATCCGGATAGTTTTTTAATTACTATCGTATGTCAAATCATTTGACGTATTGGTGAGTTTATTGAGACCATATATATATCTGAAACGAGCTCCACCTCCAGAGAAACTATTGGCGTAGAAGAACGGCTGACAGTTACATTAAGGTAATATCATATTTTTTATTTAAAAAGATGGTCAAGTGAATACAATTTTATTCCTATTTATGGACAAAAAAATATTGATAATATCTGTAAACAGCTAAAAACGAGTCAACTTATTTTGACATTTTATGAAGTATATACCTATAGGAATTGATAAAATAAACACATGGTGTACATTTCATGAATCTTTAGGTAGTTATTCGTTTTGAATTACAACATAATAAGAAAACCGCTACATGGGACATCAAGTTGTAGAAATTTGAGTTGTCAAACGGTCATAAAAATTTAATTTGACTTTCCGGTAGAAATTTTTTTTTTTTGATAAAAATAAACAAACTTATGAGGAATCTTGTATTATATTTTGAATCTTTGATTTAAAAAGAAAATTTTTTGGATTTTTAACTCAAGATAATTTGCACATTATCGTGATTTTTAAGTATTTTGTCAAAATTCAAAATTTAAATGCTTTTCGACTCACAACAAATACTCGACAACAAATAAAATTTTATTGACATTTCTAGAAAAAAAACCAAAATATTCCCATTTTTCATTATTTTTTTTTGTTTTTCCAGAAGATTTTGATAAGTATTGATAATTTTTATTTTTTACCTCTTGTAATATTAAAGTTGAAAATTGAAGAATTATTTTTACTACTTATCGTGTACACACACAAAAAAATAACATATCATTTTTAAAATTCTAAGATGATAAAAAACAACATTTTGTTTAATTATTTATTATTTAATAATATGAATAAAAACAATTATAATTCCTTTTTAAAGTAGTCAACATCAATGTAACCAGCTGATTGATTTGAAGCATTTGGTGGACAAGGAGAAAATAAGTTAGAATAATTATGACTGGAAGAATTTGGAGTTATGTTTTGATATATATTCGGGACGGTGTTGGATATGTATGGTGTTTGGTGTGGAATAGGCATCTGGTTTTGGAAAGTACTTTGGCTGTAGTAATTAGAGACATTGGTTTGAACAGGATATGGATACTGGTTCATTACATTATTAGTTAAAGGTAGATTACAATTAGCTTGAGAATTAATGTTTTTCAGCATTTGCATTATTTGAATTTTAAAATCAAATTTTTTATC
>NW_021770968.1:1809-2000 GCF_005508785.2 Acyrthosiphon pisum | reverse complement strand
TTTTAATAATATTTATTATTAAATTTATTAACTATGGACTCTAAATGGACAGCAGAACGAGATGCCGAAGCTGTAAAAATTTTAACTGATGACTCTTCTGTAAATAAAGATAGGCGGTATTATCACGTCCGTGAGAAATTTGATTTAATCGAGGTAGACGAGCGTCCGACGAGTGCGACGGAAACGCGATC
>NW_021770968.1:1586-1709 GCF_005508785.2 Acyrthosiphon pisum | reverse complement strand
AACGTATTATGGCAGTAATCGACAGTTTCCATAGTATTATCCGTGCAGTGCCGCAACTTGGTACATATTGGTGGGTGTGCGACCAATAAATAGGGCCCAAGTATAGACGCGCAATTATAGTAG
>NW_021770968.1:224-1536 GCF_005508785.2 Acyrthosiphon pisum | reverse complement strand
TGCGATCATGCTCATGTACCAATAGGTCATTTAATACATATTGCTTGTTGTTTTTAGCTAAATACATTATGTTATGCAGTTAATATAATATGTATATAGGTATACACTGCTATACTGCTTACAGATAGGTGAAGAGCATTGAACACATTGTACACTGTAGTGATAGTCCCCACATATCGTGAGGACTAAGGAGCAAAATGGTATGCAACCTCTTAAAACCATTTATTTTCTTTTTTGTCCCAATTTAAATGCAATAAACCATCAGCAAAATTAAGAATTTCGAAAATATGGTATTAGTGGTATAATTCAGCCCCCTGCCATTCGAAATTATTATTTTTAATATTTTGTTATAAATATAGTTAGGGCTTTGTTTTATATTATAATAATAATTATGATTCTAATGTATTCATTAGTTTCTATTTTTTGATTAAATAATAAGATAGTAAGATACCACTTTGTGACACCTTAAAAGAAAAAAGTTCCAAATAGTTCGGCCACTGGCCCGGGGGCCCATTTTTATGATTTAACGAGGGGCCAAGGGGTTCTTCGCACCCCTAGCACCCCCGGTTGTTGCGGCACTGTATCCGTGACATGCATGTGGCCAGTGGACATGAAGGTGAGACAAAAACACACAAAAAAATAATGGAGCATTACTCTAATATTACTATGGCTGATGTAAAAACTTATATCGCTAATTGTGAAAGGTGTGTGGAAAAATCAAAAAAAAAAAAGTACGCGAGGCGTTGTTGTGCGGCCTATTTTATCTTCTTTAAATGAACGTGGGCAAGTGGACCTTGTCGACTTTCAAAGTTTACCCGATGGAGATTTTAAATGTATTCTTCATTACAAAGAACACTTGACAAAGTTTTCATTTTTCCGGCCTCTGAAGTGTTAAAAGGCTTCGGAAGTGGCGAAAGAACTGCTACACATATACTTGACGTTTGGTGCCCCTCATGTTCTGCAGTCCGATAATGGTCGCGAATTTACTGCCGGTATCTATTATAACAGAATTAGCGTCATTATGGCCCGATTTAATACTAGTAAACGGTCGGCCACGTTATCCACAAAGCCAAGGATCTGTAGAAAGAGGCAATTGTACGCTGAATTTATTATTACAATTAGATTTTATTATGTTTAAAGTGTTTTATGTAAGAACATAAATATAACATATTAATTTATATTGAATTATATATTATAATTTTTTTAAGAATGGTCTTGCGGATTTCATGAAATCGGCAATTTCACAAATTCGCGTAACATATATACATAATAAATACATGCATGTATAAGCATAATAAATATAATTTCATTT
>NW_021770968.1:0-174 GCF_005508785.2 Acyrthosiphon pisum | reverse complement strand
AAAAAAAAAAAAAATTAAATTAATAAAAAATAAAAAAAAAAACACACATTATAAAATCATACATCATCGTTCCACTCAGAATCTAAAAATTAATTAATTAGTGTATATGAATAACAATAATACTTTTATAAAATTAAAATTACCTTGTAGTTCTTTTGGAGAATTGACTATAGC
>NW_021770967.1:59664-60702 GCF_005508785.2 Acyrthosiphon pisum | reverse complement strand
TACAATGATGTGTGTTTTTTTATTTTTTTTTTTATTTTTGTGTCTGTCATCACGTTTTAGGACAGTAAAAGTGCTTGGATTTTCTTCAACAGTAGGTACCTTTTCTGATAGGAAAGTGAATCTAGTTGGTACTTTGGGGGGTCAAAAGTAAAATTTTTCCAATAGTTTTCAAAAGCGCCGTGAAAAACAAAAGAAAAATTAAGGAAAAACGGGAATTTTTACGCAAAATCTGTTTTCGAGAAAATCGATTTTGGTTTTTGGTGTAACTTTAAAAAAAATGACCGTAGATATATGAAATTTTGACTGAATGTTTATCTTAGCATTTTCTATACACCATAACATTTTCAAAATATTTTGATTTATTTTGAGCTCTTTATGGACATTTTCATTTTCCATTTTTTTTTAGTTTTTTTTTTATAAATATCAATAAAGTTTTATCTGTTGGGCCAAAAAGTGTATAAATTTAATACAAAGCTCCTGATATATTGTTACAATATCAGTTGAAAAATATTAAAAAGACATAGGCACAATTTTTTTTTATAAGCATTTAAAGATCAAATTTTAAATTGAAAAATTATTTTTTAGTTAAAAATTTATAAAATGTTCAATAGTATCTACTAATATCTAATATTATCTAAGAATTAAAAATTTAAAACAAGATTCCACGTAAGTAATTAATTCTGTTACCAAAAAATCTAAAAAATACATTTACACAGTTTATTTTTATAGTCATTTTAAGTACAAATTTGGACGAAATTACATATTAAAAACCTAGGATAACTATTTTAGTTATTTTGTTGTGATTGTATAATATTATTCTTGTGTATACTTGAAACTTTTAAAGTATACTATTATATATCTATGATAGTACCACGGTTTTTTGTTGATGTATAACGCGTTATAACTTATAAGTACCTAATAGATATTATGATATGATTAATTAGGAATTTATTATAGGTCAATTTTTTTTTAATACCATAGATAAGTATATATATTATGTCTAATACATAGACTGATATACCGTCTCCGCTCAGAATC
>NW_021770967.1:55329-59614 GCF_005508785.2 Acyrthosiphon pisum | reverse complement strand
TTATTAAATATTTTGCCTATTGTCTAATATTTTCAAATATTTTCATAAATATAATAAATTATAAATTTATATTTTGATCAACTGAACTACTTGAATAAAATTCAAAAGCAATTATTAAATTGTTAAAATTGTTAAAATTGTTATCCAAACTCATAATCTTAACAAAAAAAAAAAAAATATATGTTTAGAAATATTTAAAGAATTAGTAATCAAATGATTTTTACAAAATGTATCATTTTTATGCCTGAATTTTTAGCTATTTTTATTAATTTTTAATGCTTAAAATATAAAATACATAATTTTATACCTATATTATAGGTATGCTTATTTTTTTAAAATTTTTTTTTTTTTTGAAGTAGTTTAGTGGATCGAACAAATAGATTTATAACCTATTATATTTATGAAAGAAAAATGTTTATATTATATTTTATATTAAAAAAAAAAATAATTTCATATTAAATAATAAATAATATAGTATTATCAAACTCAATATTATTAGCCAATAATAAACTTTAAAAAAAAAATTTGGGGGAAAATGTCCACATCAAAAATATATTGGGGGGAAAATATCCTACTACACCGAAAAAAATCAGGGGTAAAATGTCCATTTTAATATACAGACTTTATAAATATATTAGGTATAGTATTAAAAATATTTTTATTATATTAGTATATCTATTTTTTTGGTTTTTTTTTCGCTAATTCGTCCAGTACTTCGTTGGATGTTATATTTATAACCCCACAATGAACAGCCATAGAAAAAATATTACCACTACGTCCACAACTTGATTTTCTTGTAACGATATTAGTGATCTTACTTATTTTTTCATCCGCCGAGTGTTTAGAAGTAGAGCAATTTGCATCAAAATAACTAGTAATTTTCCTTTTATAGACATAGTAGAATAGTCAATATTACGAAAGACACCGACCGTAATAGTAAGTGATAGTACTACACGGATCTACAGTAGAAAACACGAGTATGAAAGAGTAAAGACGAATCACGGTGATAACTAAATATTATGAGTTATGGCAAATAATGAGCAATCGATATTTCAAGTTTTCAACCAACTAATGACCTGTTGGTAAGTAATATTGTAAAATATATACCTACCGATCGCACTATCGCCCGTTTGGGCCAATGTTCTGGGAAAGTGTAGAACTAGTTGTTATTGAGAATTCTCGATGATCGGGTGGGATAATTCCCATATTATATTTTTAGAAACAACTAAATATTAATAATAATAATAATAATAATATCCTAGTTCCTAGATAATATGAGTCTAGATAATAACATAGTCATGTCATATAAACACGTATAAACATATTCTGACATTCTGTCAAAATTTACAATATTTGATAATTCGTTTTTAGAAAAAAAATAGAACAAAATTGAATGTATTATAGAATATATTTAATTATAAATTGTTATAAATATTGAAAAAAAATTAATGGGAGGGATCTATCCCCCTCACCCCCCCCCCCGTTTAACCGCTACTGAATTGAGCTAATAATTGTGCACAGCTATTGTGCTATTATAAACATTTTTAAGGTCCATTAATACCTATTATACCTATTTATATATCCATTATTATACCTATTTATGCAATAATATCTGTAAACTGTATTATATTCCTATTTATGTAAAAATATTTGTAAATTGTATTATACATGAAAGAACTGTATTAAAATGAATAGCAGTGAAAAAGTCGAACTTATTCTTATTTTTTGCGAATGTAATCGTAGTTCTCGACAAGCAGCTCGGGTTTACGCAGATCGGTATCCAAATAGGTATCATCCACATCATAATTATGTCCTTAGACTTTTACGTGGATTAAATGAAAACGGTCAATTTCCAAGCAATGAAAACAGACAACAGCAGCCTAGACCAAATAATTTTGATGAAGACACTGAATTGCAGGTAATAGCCTACATGCGTGCTTATCCACGATCATCAATAAGAAATGTATCTCTAGAAATTGGTGTATCAGTTGGTGCAGTACATAAAATTTTGAAAAAAAAACAAAATGCCCCCATATAAACCAGAGTTTGTCCAACATTTACGAATCGGAGATTCTAAACGTAGATTACAATTTTTGTCATGGTTTAGCGTTCAATTAGAAATCGACAATTTATTTTACAATAAAATTTTTGTGGACTGATGTATCTAAATTCACAAACAATGGTGTAATGAACAAACAAAACAATAGATTTTGGGACGATACAAATCCACACTAGTCCCGAGAAACTAACTTTCAGACAGTTTGGGGTATAAATGTGTGGTGTTGATTAATTGGTGGAATACTTTTAGGTCCTTATTTTTACGATGGAATACTTACAGGTAGAAGATATCTAGATTTTCTTGTTAATCAATTACCGTTACTGTTAGAAAATGTTCCATTAGCCACGCGAGAAAATATGTATTTTCCACAAGATGGTGCACCAGCACACAACGCCATCATTGTTAAACAATATTTAAATGAAATTTTTCCTAACCGATGGATTGGTACCCATGGAGTAATTCCATGGCCGGCAAGATCTCCAGACTTGACTCCATTGGATTTTTTTTTATGGGGGCATTTAAAAAATGTTGTATATGCAGACCCACCTTTAAATCTCCAAGATTTAAAAAACAAAATACGACTGGCTTGTAATAATTTGAGGGACGAACAAATAAACGCTGCCACATCAACGGAATTTTTAAAACGTTTGGAATCATGTTTGGACATCAAGGTTGAAACTTCGAACAATTTATTAGATAAAACTGTAGAACTTAATTGCAAATTAATAAATCTCGATTCCAAATTCTAAGTGTGTACATTTTTATAGTTTTCACTTTTCATTACATTCAAATAACTTTCTTATTTCTGAAGTCTGGATGAAAAAAATTAGAGTAAATTAGGATAAAAAGTGTTTATTTATAATATTTTATATGTGTGCAAAAAGGTATTTAACAATATTGAATACTAATAAGTAACAATAAGTTGAATTTAGTTTAGATTTCGTCAAAAACAAATTACTCGTAAATATTAAATTTCATCGTTAAATTGCATATGTAAATTTTGTAATTAGAAAAAATTGTTTTATACATAAATTTGTTTAGAAAATATACTTTATCTGAATATGTAAAAAAAAGTTGGTGTTACCATTTAAAAAAAAGTAAGTTGTATCGCGCATGCGAGTATCGAAAGTGTTAAGAATATGAAATTTATCTAAAAATGTGTATTTAAGTATTATCTGTCATTCGGTGAAAACCCCATTTCAATACAATGTCATAGAACCAAAATATTTAGTGGTACCTCTTAGCGTGAACACACGTATACCTATTTATGTAAAAATATCTATAAAATGTATTATATTCCTATTTATCTAAAAATATCTGATATATAAATGTATAATTGTATATTAATATTGTATTATATAGATACCTATAAATAATAAATTGTGTCTTAAGAGGACGCTACACGGGCAAAAATACCGTACAAAAACATGATGTAAGAAACACGATTTTTGATATTTTAATTTTTTATACCTATTATTCACAAGTAAAAAAGTGAAAAAAAACAGAAAACGCAACACGATTTTATCGATTTTTAGAATTAAATATCGAAGATGAGTTTCTTACGTCACCAGACCATACTGTATACCACGATATATGGCTATTATATAATATAGATTGCCCTGCCCCCAGATCATCTTGCCTCTACACTAATCCCCGATGATCGTATTAGACGATAAACGGAACATCAAATAAATATTTAGTACAATACCTACATCATACAATATTGCATATTATAAATTATAAATATTATAAGACTGTTGGTACACCATTTACTAATACACGAAACTACCCCTTGGCACACTCGTCGTTGGCTACAGTAAGGTTGGCTACACACCCACGCATATTTTAATAGTATATTAATAGTATAATAGTTTAATAGTATATCGCTAGGTTTATGTATTTATATAAATGTATAAATTAATAAATAATATTTCATAAATAACTATTTTTCAAATAGATATAATGTTATAAATGAATAATAATATATTATCTTACTATATGTTCTTGAAATGAGGATAACATCTATGTTGAGAACATCACCTACTTTTACCTTTGCTATCGATGTCTGTGATAAGTAACGACTTTTGATAAAAAAAGATGTTTTGCTTATCTTTAGGTAATGTAGAAAATAAAAATGTTGAATAAAACTATGAATAGTAAAATAGGTATGTGACTGATATGTATTTCATCTCAGTAAACATACAAAAAATATATCACAAAATATAT
>NW_021770967.1:54470-55279 GCF_005508785.2 Acyrthosiphon pisum | reverse complement strand
TTGTATATTATAAAATAAATGTTATTACTTAAATATATTATTATATATTAACTGAGATCCTGGGGATAGAAACATACCTATATGCTAAATGATTGATAGACTTATATGAACATCCTAGATCAATGCTTATTTTCTTTAGACTTTAAGTGTTTATGGAAAAAGTTTAAATACTTAAATTTTAATACTATTATTAATATTTCTCAAAGGTATATTAAAACATTAATTTACTATGAATTTTAATAATTTATCTGTTTGAAATAGTACATGTAATTTTAGTACATATACCTAATTTAGAAAAAACAATTATAATAATTTTGATTAAGGGGCCTTGACAGTTTTACATTAAATTTAAAGAGCCTCATGTCAAAAAAATTTGAGAAGCACTGTACTAGATTATACTGTAAAATATCTAAATATATATAACTATCTGTTCCGGTAAAAGATCATGTTTGCAATGTTGCATTTCAATTTAAAAACTCCATATACATTTTTCTAACATAATATGTAGTTATTGAAGAAGTATATAAACAACATTTTTAACAAAGGTTGGTTGCTCAAAACACAGTGAAATATTAACCAAATGTATCATAACGCATTATGTCAAAACAAGAACGATATTCACTTGCAAAAAAAAAAAATTAGCAAGTTGCTAAAAACAAGAAAACACCAAAAAACTAAATAATTTTTGAAAATTAATTTGAAGCTTATAAGATAACTATTATTGAATAATATTATAATATAAATAATATACCTAATCATATAATAAAATATGCAAATATGTATTTAGAATTTTTATGAGCACTAGAAAA
>NW_021770967.1:53557-54420 GCF_005508785.2 Acyrthosiphon pisum | reverse complement strand
TTTTTCTGATTCCATTTGAAGCATAGATGATTTGAAGTCAAGGTGTATTGATAAGGTGTCGTCACTTGTTGAAAACTTGATTGAACATTTTACTACAGATAGTCGTCACCACCGGGAGCGCTATATGTCCTAAAGAGGCCGAAAAACGAACACTTTAGTACACTAAAACTATAGAAAATTTAAAATATATTATGATTTAAGGAATAAAATTCAAAATTTTTCATTGCATAATGACTTCTATGTTCTAAATTATTTGTATACATGTATTTAAATACTTTCTTTTTATCAAATACAACTTTAATATTATTAAATATAATTAACTAAATTAACTAAATTGTCATTTTTAAATTTCTTATTACAAAAAAAATGTAAGAGTTAATTCACTAAATTATCATACATAATGCTTTCAAAGTGTTATAATTAACAAATAATAATTATTAATTATTAATTAATATATTGATTTTAAATAGAATTCATAATACTGCTAGTACTAGTATTATACAGGGGCGTCTCCAGACTTTGGCTATGGGGGGGGGGGGGGGGCGAAATAGTAAAAATATTATTAATTTACATGGGATTCAGATACTGAGTGTTATGATGTATCATAAACATCTTTTATTCTAAGCAAAGCGGTTTATTATCTTGTCACTGAAATGTTACATTATTAAAAACAAATCACCATAGTCATTATAGTATACAAATTTACAAACCACGGACCACGATTTAAGATATACCTTTAAGGTAAACAGAATCTTGTGTATAACCACGGTTGTAGCAGCTACAGAACCTACGAATCACACATCATAACAAGATAACATGATAATTGATAACAAGATGAACAAAAAAAAAAATATTTTATTAAA
>NW_021770967.1:48367-51662 GCF_005508785.2 Acyrthosiphon pisum | reverse complement strand
CCCCCGGAGAAGTACCTGAGAGAAACACTGGGTACGTTGATTTAAAAAAACTGTTAAACCTTTAACTAATCATCTTTATTTTAATTAGTCTATTTATTTAACTTAATATACTAATATTTTATTTTATATACAATAGAGCATTTGATTGATCATGATTATTATATCTTAACAAGTAAGAATGTATAAAGTATTAATACTTAAGAAATATCATCATTCTCTCTTTATGATTTGTAGTTGTAATAATTTTCTTTTTTGAATGGAAAATACATTAATTTTTTCAGTTCAAGATGTAGCTGAAGCAGCGAATGTTGTTGACGGTATGCATTGTACATTGATCTATTTATTAGAATATATACATTCAAACAATACATTCAAAAGATAATGATGATAATGTGCCCTGCACATTTGAATATGCTAAAATTGTAATAAAATATTTATGAAGTTTATAAAAATATGGTTGGCGAAGTTGAGCAGCTGCCAACTTTTCCTTTAAGAATACCAAAACGAGGACGTTAAAAGGGCAACTATAATATTAATATTTGTTTTATACTGATGTATTTTAATTAAAGTTTATTATAACTATTGTGCAATTTAGGAAAAGATAAAACTGTTGTTGGAGTTCCAAAAAAAAGAAATCTTCAATCTAAATTAATGGCTTGCAAAATTAATATTATTTATCTTATGAAAAATTTAAAGTCAACTTCAAAATGCTTATATATGTTAAACACATAAAATTTAATAAACATTTCAAAATGTAAAAATATGGTATTTGTCTAATTTTTAACATTAAAAAAAATGTCTTCCTTTTTAACATAATATTTTATTTTACCTACAAATACAATTTTAAAAATTTGTCAATATTACTGGATAATATATAGTGCTATGTTTATGTTTTAAAATAGAATTCCAAATGTTGAATGGAACATTCAAATGTGGCGGGCACATTATCATCATTATCTTTTGAACTGTTTTATCCATAGACCTTTTACTCATAGACCGGCCCATCCTAAATACATTGATAATCGTAAGCTGACATAGCGCAGTGATGCAGCCCATTTATGGATCAGTGCTACCATAAAATCATGCATTCGATGTATTAAAAAATAACTTAACTGGATAACAGTATTATAAAAACGTGCGAAAACACTCAAAAACATTACGAGATAATATTATATTATAATATAATGATATTATAACAATTATTTTTTTACCGTATCAGAGTAACTCAGTAACCGAAAAGCGCCACCTATCATGACACGGCGGAAACGTGAAGAGGGCCGGTCTATGAGTAAAAGGTCTATGGTTTTATCAATACATTTACTTATCAGTATCACGACCAATCAGAGAACAGGACGTGAAAATACATGTTTTCACGTCGGACCCAAAAATAGTCACTTCCAAAAAGGTCCTATATAATATTTGGTATGTAAAGATGTTAAAATACGGCATTTGACCTTACAGTTAGCAGTACTTTAAATTATCAGAAATTGAACACAGACCTAAAGATAAATTACAAACACATTAAAAATCCTAAGTTATTTTCTGAAAAAATTTCAGATGAGTGTGAAGGGTTTATTAACATTTAATACTTGTATCTTTAAGTTTTTACATTTTGTGATGACGAAATAGGAAGGGCCAGTCAATACCTATATAGATTTCCCAGGCCAAATAGTTGCACCAACTGCCCCTGTCACAATAATTTTAATACCTAAAGAAGAATATTTTTAGAGTATCTTAACTAATATTTTAAGTCATGCTACCAATCCTAATACTTAATGACTAGAAATAGTTTTAATTTAAAATAATTTAGTTACATCTAGTAGTTTTACAATGGTGTTTATTTTTATTTTTTTTTATATCCTATATACAAAATATCTACCAGAAGGAGTGCTTCGATTTCAACATATAGTACCTTATGTTTTAGCAAATTGGATCAATATGGTACTTTAGAAAGGTCATTTTTCGATTTTCTCAATAGTTATTTAATGCCACAGGAAAAACCACCAACAAATTACGAAAAACCGCTAAAAATGGGATTTTAATATCTAACGCTTTGCTTATCACCATAGAAACGAATAAAAAATAATAATACCTATTTTTACCTATTATAATATAAATTCAACTTACAAGTTACAGGATATAATAAATAATAACAATAACCAGATTGACAAACCGTCTCCGCTCAGAATCGTTTTTCTTACACAATGATATTATATCATTGAATTCAAGTTTAATACAATCCTTTATACATTGACTGTCTTGTAAATTGTAATATACTGTACAGCAGAGTGACATACACTTACTCACTTTTTTTTCTATTGGGTTGATAAGGCTTCAACAGCTAAGGTCATTAGCCTGTAATATTTACATATTGGTCTTAACACTATGGGGGTACAGTATGTTGAACAGTGAAATATGTTATTATTATTTTTATGCTTCACAGTAATTTTGCTGAGCCTATGGTTTGTGAAATTACTAATTAGCCGTATGGTTTTCCTCGTCAAGTGCTTGTTGCATCGTTGATGGATTCCGAGAATTTGTCTGGAGCTGTTGAACTTAGGGTATTCTGCAGTGACAACATCACTTATCACTTATCAGTTACCACCTATGACAAATCGCGGACGTTTCGCCCCCGCCGTTTCGTCCCCGTCAAAAAAGCCAGTCCACGGAAATTATTGTGATAGGATGTTTCGTCCCGGAGAGTTATTAGCCATAGGACGTTTGGTCCCCGGCATACTTTGATAATCGAAATGCATTTATTTTTAATGAACAATTCTGTAATGTCTAATATATAGTGTTGTAAAGTATTTGAGTAAAATTATTCAAATATTTTATTAAATACTTTTTTTTATTCTTTTAATTCTTAATTTGTTTCTACTTATAATTATTCTTATTAAATAAAAATACCATGTCGTCGTGGTTTTTAAAATTATAACAATGTAATATTATATAATTATTTAACAATTTTATTTTAAGAGTATTTGAGTAATTACTTAAATACTTTTAAAAAGTATTTTTTACAACACTGCTAATACAGTACCTATAATATAGGCTATAGGTAAGTAATAAAGAAGAAGGATATGGTCGGACCAACAACGTGTCAGAGAGGTTCAACAAAAAATAAAAAAATATTGTAAGAGTTAAACATCCTAACTTGTATATATTTATTGAATCAATGCAGATGTGCAATGCGTCTGCAACGACTGAATTTGCTACAAAAACAAATTAAATAATAAATGTACCGAAAATAGTTAGTTTTAAGGAAAAGAAATTGCAATCATATTGCACGGGATTT
>NW_021770967.1:35618-45918 GCF_005508785.2 Acyrthosiphon pisum | reverse complement strand
ATTGATAACAAAATAATAGAAGCAAAAATTGCTTACTTAGCTGCTGTTGCTTCGAAGTTGAAAGATGTATATCAAAGTTAAAGATGCATAATACGATCCGCAATGACTTCCAGTAAGTCAGCAGTGATCGTAGAAATGGTAAATGGCGCAGGAACAATAATCAATGGTGATGAAAAATAGATATTTTATTACGAAGACAGAGCAAAGAATATACTAATTTGTTATCACCTATTACCCTGTATGTACAGCCATCTTCTCTTTAGTTTTCTCTCTCTCTCTCTCTCTCTCTCTCTTTCTTCTATCATCTGTTTTTCAACACCGAGCATGCCATCAAGTTATCGTTATTGTAATTACCATTACTATGTATAATCTATGCTATTGCTGATAATTATAGTTAATTCCCTTTACAGCAATTCCCAGTCGGAGCCCACATGTGCCGTGTGCGGCGAAATATCGAAGATGACCCATTACGGGTTGCCCGCTTGCCAGGGATTGTATTTGGCTGTCGTGTAGAATTTCAGTATCGGACGGCAAGCCGTGAGAAACAGTACACGTGCATAACCGGCACGTGTACTGTTTCTCAATTAACGAGGAACAATTGCCGGTACTGCCGGTGGAAAAAGAGTGTACAAGTGGGGATGTACAGCAAAAACAACATACAGGTGACAAACGCTCATTTTCGAAAATTATAACTTAAAATGCCCGAACCTATTTAATTTGTTTCAAATATTCTGTTCGTACGCGTCACGCATAAACGTCCTTTGCTCGCTACACTATTTGCATACGTGATTGATTTATTACGATATAAACATATGTCTTATATTATAGATCGGGGGTCTCCTGCAAATGGCGGCTCACGGACTAATTATATCCGGTCCGCAAACAAGAAAAAAAGTAACAACCGTTATGTAATACATCCTAGTGTTGTAATTTATCATTTTTGTTCATTGGTTTTTACCGACGACGTCTGCAATTTTGATGGCCCGCCAAAAATTTCCAAATTCCTAACGTGGATAGTAAATTGTACATCGAAAACAAAATTAAATTGTCAAATACGATGATACAGATTACAACGCGGGAATGTACATTTTTAAATAGATTCTGACAGGTAGTCTTTGAAATATTTGGGTAGTCGAGATAACACATAAGTACCCAAATACCATATTCAATCATAATAATTAAACTAAAATACAGTCATTTTCTATTGCTAATCTTCAATTCTGTACCTATGTCTTGGTCTTATCATAAAACAAATGGTTTTCTCAAAATAAAATAAAACACGTAAACACAACTACTCAGTTATATTCATAAAAACAAAAACAAATTATTTAGTAGGTACTATGCATTAATTATACTTAAGCAGCAAGAAATATTATATTTATTATTGCTTGAAACAATTATCACAATATAAAATATAAATAAAATAAGTAGATTGCTACTGTTACGTTAATTGATGAAAGTCATAGTTATTATAAGGTTTTTGATACGTGCATAACCGGCACGTGTACTGTTTCTCAATTAACGAGGAACAATTGCCGGTACTGCCGGTGGAAAAAGAGTGTACAAGTGGGGATGTACAGCAAAAACAACATACAGGTGACAAACGCTCATTTTTCGAAAATTATAACTTTAAAATGCCCGAAACCTATTTAATTTGTTTCAAATATTCTGTTCGTACGCGTCACGCATAAACGTCCTTTGCTCGCTACACTATTTGCATACGTGATTAATTTATTACGATATAAACATATGTCTTATATTATAGATCGGGGGTCTCCTGCAAATGGCGGCTCACGGACTAATTATATCCGGTCCGCAAACAAGAAAAAAAGTAACAACCGTTATGTAATACATCCTAGTGTTGTAATTTATCATTTTTGTTCATTGGTTTTTACCGACGACGTCTGCAATTTTGATGGCCCGCCAAAAATTTCCAAATTCCTAACGTGGATAGTAAATTGTACATCGAAAACAAAATTAAATTGTCAAATACGATGATACAGATTACAACGCGGGAATGTACATTTTTAAATAGATTCTGACAGGTAGTCTTTGAAATATTTGGGTAGTCGAGATAACACATAAGTACCCAAATACCATATTCAATCATAATAATTAAACTAAAATACAGTCATTTTCTATTGCTAATCTTCAATTCTGTACCTATGTCTTGGTCTTATCATAAAACAAATGGTTTTCTCAAAATAAAATAAAACACGTAAACACAACTACTCAGTTATATTCATAAAAACAAAAACAAATTATTTAGTAGGTACTATGCATTAATTATACTTAAGCAGCAAGAAATATTATATTTATTATTGCTTGAAACAATTATCACAATATAAAATATAAATAAAATAAGTAGATTGCTACTGTTACGTTAATTGATGAAAGTCATAGTTATTATAAGGTTTTTGATACGTGCATAACCGGCACGTGTACTGTTTCTCAATTAACGAGGAACAATTGCCGGTACTGCCGGTGGAAAAAGAGTGTACAAGTGGGGATGTACAGCAAAAACAACATACAGGTGACAAACGCTCATTTTTCGAAAATTATAACTTTAAAATGCCCGAAACCTATTTAATTTGTTTCAAATATTCTGTTCGTACGCGTCACGCATAAACGTCCTTTGCTCGCTACACTATTTGCATACGTGATTGATTTATTACGATATAAACATATGTCTTATATTATAGATCGGGGGTCTCCTGCAAATGGCGGCTCACGGACTAATTATATCCGGTCCGCAAACAAGAAAAAAAGTAACAACCGTTATGTAATACATCCTAGTGTTGTAATTTATCATTTTTGTTCATTGGTTTTTACCGACGACGTCTGCAATTTTGATGGCCCGCCAAAAATTTCCAAATTCCTAACGTGGATAGTAGATTGTACATCGAAAACAAAATTAAATTGTCAAATACGATGATACAGATTACAACGCGGGAATGTACATTTTTAAATAGATTCTGACAGGTAGTCTTTGAAATATTTGGGTAGTCGAGATAACACATAAGTACCCAAATACCATATTCAATCATAATAATTAAACTAAAATACAGTCATTTTCTATTGCTAATCTTCAATTCTGTACCTATGTCTTGGTCTTATCATAAAACAAATGGTTTTCTCAAAATAAAATAAAACACGTAAACACAACTACTCAGTTATATTCATAAAAACAAAAACAAATTATTTAGTAGGTACTATGCATTAATTATACTTAAGCAGCAAGAAATATTATATTTATTATTGCTTGAAACAATTATCACAATATAAAATATAAATAAAATAAGTAGATTGCTACTGTTACGTTAATTGATGAAAGTCATAGTTATTATAAGGTTTTTGATACGTGCATAACCGGCACGTGTACTGTTTCTCAATTAACGAGGAACAATTGCCGGTACTGCCGGTGGAAAAAGAGTGTACAAGTGGGGATGTACAGCAAAAACAACATACAGGTGACAAACGCTCATTTTTCGAAAATTATAACTTTAAAATGCCCGAAACCTATTTAATTTGTTTCAAATATTCTGTTCGTACGCGTCACGCATAAACGTCCTTTGCTCGCTACACTATTTGCATACGTGATTGATTTATTACGATATAAACATATGTCTTATATTATAGATCGGTGGTCTCCTGCAAATGGCGGCTCACGGACTAATTATATCCGGTCCGCAAACAAGAAAAAAAGTAACAACCGTTATGTAATACATCCTAGTGTTGTAATTTATCATTTTTGTTCATTGGTTTTTACCGACGACGTCTGCAATTTTGATGGCCCGCCAAAAATTTCCAAATTCCTAACGTGGATAGTAAATTGTACATCGAAAACAAAATTAAATTGTCAAATACGATGATACAGATTACAACGCGGGAATGTACATTTTTAAATAGATTCTGACAGGTAGTCTTTGAAATATTTGGGTAGTCGAGATAACACATAAGTACCCAAATACCATATTCAATCATAATAATTAAACTAAAATACAGTCATTTTCTATTGCTAATCTTCAATTCTGTACCTATGTCTTGGTCTTATCATAAAACAAATGGTTTTCTCAAAATAAAATAAAACACGTAAACACAACTACTCAGTTATATTCATAAAAACAAAAACAAATTATTTAGTAGGTACTATGCATTAATTATACTTAAGCAGCAAGAAATATTATATTTATTATTGCTTGAAACAATTATCACAATATAAAATATAAATAAAATAAGTAGATTGCTACTGTTACGTTAATTGATGAAAGTCATAGTTATTATAAGATTTTTGATACGTGCATAACCGGCACGTGTACTGTTTCTCAATTAACGAGGAACAATTGCCGGTACTGCCGGTGGAAAAAGAGTGTACAAGTGGGGATGTACAGCAAAAACAACATACAGGTGACAAACGCTCATTTTTCGAAAATTATAACTTTAAAATGCCCGAAACCTATTTAATTTGTTTCAAATATTCTGTTCGTACGCGTCACGCATAAACGTCCTTTGCTCGCTACACTATTTGCATACGTGATTGATTTATTACGATATAAACATATGTCTTATATTATAGATCGGGGGTCTCCTGCAAATGGCGGCTCACGGACTAATTATATCCGGTCCGCAAACAAGAAAAAAAGTAACAACCGTTATGTAATACATCCTAGTGTAGTAATTTATCATTTTTGTTCATTGGTTTTTACTGACGACGTCTGCAATTTTGATGGCCCGCCAAAAATTTCCAAATTCCTAACGTGGATAGTAGATTGTACATCGAAAACAATATTAAATTGTCAAATACGATGATACAGATTACAACGCGGGAATGTACATTTTTAAATAGATTCTGACAGGTAGTCTTTGAAATATTTGGGTAGTCGAGATAACACATAAGTACCCAAATACCATATTCAATCATAATAATTAAACTAAAATACAGTCATTTTCTATTGCTAATCTTCAATTCTGTACCTATGTCTTGGTCTTATCATAAAACAAATGGTTTTCTCAAAATAAAATAAAACACGTAAACACAACTACTCAGTTATATTCATAAAAACAAAAACAAATTATTTAGTAGGTACTATGC
Organism: Acyrthosiphon pisum; assembly: GCF_005508785.2. Lineage (NCBI taxonomy): Eukaryota > Metazoa > Arthropoda > Insecta > Hemiptera > Aphididae > Acyrthosiphon > Acyrthosiphon pisum. The sequence continues at coordinate 40,826 of NW_021770967.1, read as the reverse complement.
ATTAATTATACTTAAGCAGCAAGAAGTATTATATTTATTATTGCTTGAAACAATTATCACAATATAAAATATAAATAAAATAAGTAGATTGCTACTGTTACGTTAATTGATGAAAGTCATAGTTATTATAAGGTTTTTGATACGTGCATAACTGGCACGTGTACTGTTTCTCAATTAACGAGGAACAATTGCCGGTACTGCCGGTGGAAAAAGAGTGTACAAGTGGGGATGTACAGCAAAAACAACATACAGGTGACAAACGCTCATTTTTCGAAAATTATAACTTTAAAATGCCCGAAACCTATTTAATTTGTTTCAAATATTCTGTTCGTACGCGTCACGCATAAACGTCCTTTGCTCGCTACACTATTTGCATACGTGATTGATTTATTACGATATAAACATATGTCTTATATTATAGATCGGGGGTCTCCTGCAAATGGCGGCTCACGGACTAATTATATCCGGTCCGCAAACAAGAAAAAAAGTAACAACCGTTATGTAATACATCCTAGTGTTGTAATTTATCATTTTTGTTCATTGGTTTTTACCGACGACGTCTGCAATTTTGATGGCCCGCCAAAAATTTCCAAATTCCTAACGTGGATAGTAAATTGTACATCGAAAACAAAATTAAATTGTCAAATACGATGATACAGATTACAACGCGGGAATGTACATTTTTAAATAGATTCTGACAGGTAGTCTTTGAAATATTTGGGTAGTCGAGATAACACATAAGTACCCAAATACCATATTCAATCATAATAATTAAACTAAAATACAGTCATTTTCTATTGCTAATCTTCAATTCTGTACCTATGTCTTGGTCTTATCATAAAACAAATGGTTTTCTCAAAATAAAATAAAACACGTAAACACAACTACTCAGTTATATTCATAAAAACAAAAACAAATTATTTAGTAGGTACTATGCATTAATTATACTTAAGCAGCAAGAAATATTATATTTATTATTGCTTGAAACAATTATCACAATATAAAATATAAATAAAATAAGTAGATTGCTACTGTTACGTTAATTGATGAAAGTCATAGTTATTATAAGGTTTTTGATTAAAAGTTGCTACAAAATGTTTGGGGAGAGCTAAAATGCTAAAAAAAACCTATTCCTATTTAAAAAACAAAATTCCAGAAATGCCCTTGAGTATTACCCTGTATGTACAGCCATCTTCTCTTTAGTTTTCTCTCTCTCTCTCTCTCTCTCTCTCTCTTTCTTCTATCATCTGTTTTTCAACACCGAGCATGCCATCAAGTTATCGTTATTGTAATTACCATTACTATGTATAATCTATGCTATTGCTGATAATTATAGTTAATTCCCTTTACAGCAATTCCCAGTCGGAGCCCACATGTGCCGTGTGCGGCGAAATATCGAAGATGACCCATTACGGGTTGCCCGCTTGCCAGGGATTGTATTTGGCTGTCGTGTAGAATTTCAGTATCGGACGGCAAGCCGTGAGAAACAGTACACGTGCATAACCGGCACGTGTACTGTTTCTCAATTAACGAGGAACAATTGCCGGTACTGCCGGTGGAAAAAGAGTGTACAAGTGGGGATGTACAGCAAAAACAACATACAGGTGACAAACGCTCATTTTTCGAAAATTATAACTTTAAAATGCCCGAAACCTATTTAATTTGTTTCAAATATTCTGTTCGTACGCGTCACGCATAAACGTCCTTTGCTCGCTACACTATTTGCATACGTGATTGATTTATTACGATATAAACATATGTCTTATATTATAGATCGGGGGTCTCCTGCAAATGGCGGCTCACGGACTAATTATATCCGGTCCGCAAACAAGAAAAAAAGTAACAACCGTTATGTAATACATCCTAGTGTTGTAATTTATCATTTTTGTTCATTGGTTTTTACCGACGACGTCTGCAATTTTGATGGCCCGCCAAAAATTTCCAAATTCCTAACGTGGATAGTAGATTGTACATCGAAAACAAAATTAAATTGTCAAATACGATGATACAGATTACAACGCGGGAATGTACATTTTTAAATAGATTCTGACAGGTAGTCTTTGAAATATTTGGGTAGTCGAGATAACACATAAGTACCCAAATACCATATTCAATCATAATAATTAAACTAAAATACAGTCATTTTCTATTGCTAATCTTCAATTCTGTACCTATGTCTTGGTCTTATCATAAAACAAATGGTTTTCTCAAAATAAAATAAAACACGTAAACACAACTACTCAGTTATATTCATAAAAACAAAAACAAATTATTTAGTAGGTACTATGCATTAATTATACTTAAGCAGCAAGAAATATTATATTTATTATTGCTTGAAACAATTATCACAATATAAAATATAAATAAAATAAGTAGATTGCTACTGTTACGTTAATTGATGAAAGTCATAGTTATTATAAGGTTTTTGATACGTGCATAACCGGCACGTGTACTGTTTCTCAATTAACGAGGAACAATTGCCGGTACTGCCGGTGGAAAAAGAGTGTACAAGTGGGGATGTACAGCAAAAACAACATGCAGGTGACAAACGCTCATTTTTCGAAAATTATAACTTTAAAATGCCCGAAACCTATTTAATTTGTTTCAAATATTCTGTTCGTACGCGTCACGCATAAACGTCCTTTGCTCGCTACACTATTTGCATACGTGATTGATTTATTACGATATAAACATATGTCTTATATTATAGATCGGGGGTCTCCTGCAAATGGCGGCTCACGGACTAATTATATCCGGTCCGCAAACAAGAAAAAAAGTAACAACCGTTATGTAATACATCCTAGTGTTGTAATTTATCATTTTTGTTCATTGGTTTTTACCGACGACGTCTGCAATTTTGATGGCCCGCCAAAAATTTCCAAATTCCTAACGTGGATAGTAAATTGTACATCGAAAACAAAATTAAATTGTCAAATACGATGATACAGATTACAACGCGGGAATGTACATTTTTAAATAGATTCTGACAGGTAGTCTTTGAAATATTTGGGTAGTCGAGATAACACATAAGTACCCAAATACCATATTCAATCATAATAATTAAACTAAAATACAGTCATTTTCTATTGCTAATCTTCAATTCTGTACCTATGTCTTGGTCTTATCATAAAACAAATGGTTTTCTCAAAATAAAATAAAACACGTAAACACAACTACTCAGTTATATTCATAAAAACAAAAACAAATTATTTAGTAGGTACTATGCATTAATTATACTTAAGCAGCAAGAAATATTATATTTATTATTGCTTGAAACAATTATCACAATATAAAATATAAATAAAATAAGTAGATTGCTACTGTCACGTTAATTGATGAAAGTCATAGTTATTATAAGGTTTTTGATACGTGCATAACCGGCACGTGTACTGTTTCTCAATTAACGAGGAACAATTGCCGGTACTGCCGGTGGAAAAAGAGTGTACAAGTGGGGATGTACAGCAAAAACAACATACAGGTGACAAACGCTCATTTTTCGAAAATTATAACTTTAAAATGCCCGAAACCTATTTAATTTGTTTCAAATATTCTGTTCGTACGCGTCACGCATAAACGTCCTTTGCTCGCTACACTATTTGCATACGTGATTGATTTATTACCATATAAACATATGTCTTATATTATAGATCGGGTGTCTCCTGCAAATGGCGGCTCACGGACTAATTATATCCGGTCCGCAAACAAGAAAAAAAGTAACAACCGTTATGTAATACATCCTAGTGTTGTAATTTATCATTTTTGTTCATTGGTTTTTACCGACGACGTCTGCAATTTTGATGGCCCGCCAAAAATTTCCAAATTCCTAACGTGGATAGTAAATTGTACATCGAAAACAAAATTAAATTGTCAAATACGATGATACAGATTACAACGCGGGAATGTACATTTTTAAATAGATTCTGACAGGTAGTCTTTGAAATATTTGGGTAGTCGAGATAACACATAAGTACCCAAATACCATATTCAATCATAATAATTAAACTAAAATACAGTCATTTTCTATTGCTAATCTTCAATTCTGTACCTATGTCTTGGTCTTATCATAAAACAAATGGTTTTCTCAAAATAAAATAAAACACGTAAACACAACTACTCAGTTATATTCATAAAAACAAAAACAAATTATTTAGTAGGTACTATGCATTAATTATACTTAAGCAGCAAGAAATATTATATTTATTATTGCTTGAAACAATTATCACAATATAAAATATAAATAAAATAAGTAGATTGCTACTGTCACGTTAATTGATGAAAGTCATAGTTATTATAAGGTTTTTGATACGTGCATAACCGGCACGTGTACTGTTTCTCAATTAACGAGGAACAATTGCCGGTACTGCCGGTGGAAAAAGAGTGTACAAGTGGGGATGTACAGCAAAAACAACATACAGGTGACAAACGCTCATTTTTCGAAAATTATAACTTTAAAATGCCCGAAACCTATTTAATTTGTTTCAAATATTCTGTTCGTACGCGTCACGCATAAACGTCCTTTGCTCGCTACACTATTTGCATACGTGATTGATTTATTACGATATAAACATATGTCTTATATTATAGATCGGGGGTCTCCTGCAAATGGCGGCTCACGGACTAATTATATCCGGTCCGCAAACAAGAAAAAAAGTAACAACCGTTATGTAATACATCCTAGTGTTGTAATTTATCATTTTTGTTCATTGGTTTTTACCGACGACGTCTGCAATTTTGATGGCCCGCCAAAAATTTCCAAATTCCTAACGTGGATAGTAAATTGTACATCGAAAACAAAATTAAATTGTCAAATACGATGATACAGATTACAACGCGGGAATGTACATTTTTAAATAGATTCTGACAGGTAGTCTTTGAAATATTTGGGTAGTCGAGATAACACATAAGTACCCAAATACCATATTCAATCATAATAATTAAACTAAAATACAGTCATTTTCTATTGCTAATCTTCAATTCTGTACCTATGTCTTGGTCTTATCATAAAACAAATGGTTTTCTCAAAATAAAATAAAACACGTAAACACAACTACTCAGTTATATTTCATAAAAACAAAAACAAATTATTTAGTAGGGTACTATGCATTAATTATACTTAAGCAGCAAGAAATATTTATATTTTATTATTGCTTTGAAACAATTATCACATATAAAATATAAAATAAATAAGTAGATTGCTACTGTTACGTT
>NW_021770967.1:7666-35568 GCF_005508785.2 Acyrthosiphon pisum | reverse complement strand
TTTAATAGACGATTGTAATATACGTTGTAACCAAAAAAATATAATAATAGCCAAGTTCATGTTGTATAAATGTGTTTTTTGAAATGATAATAAGCATTTAAATTTAGCAAATATTTTACGATCGTACGCGTTTCTCAGTTGGATAAATAATAGGTACCATACAGGCATATACTGATATACACATGGGCAGCGTACGCTAAGGAAAAACTAGCGTATATGCTAGGGAAATTCTATTGGTTGCATATGCTAAGGAAAGTTTACCGGTTGCAAATTGTTATAACGTTAACGTTTTGTTTTTGTTTGCATCAATAAACGACGGTGACCGGAGGAGAAACAATGCCAACCGCAGTTCCTCCTCCAGTCCTCGATACCACGTAAAAAAACTTCTGGCGACAAACCCTAAGACGTACCCCACACGTTCAAGATATTTTATAGAATTTATTTACATTTGATAAAAATATTTTATATAACTTTCTTTTAATATTAGAATTACGAGCTTTAAAACGTATGAGTACCTCTATAGCTACCTAGGAACGGTATTAAAAACGTTTAATGAACCTAATATATTGTGTCAGAAGACAAATCACAGCAATCTGCGTTATTTTTTTTTTTTGAAAATATTGATCGAAGAAAAACCATAGTCACAAAATCCATGACAATAAATCTATAAATCTGTGAGCGTTACAAATTCTGTATTATTTTAATTAATATACAATGTGGATAAATTTAATTACAATTTTGCCTAAATTACCTGTCTTCCCTTGAAAAAAACTAAATAATGTGAGGTATATAAATCAGCATCTAAATGTACGTTCTAATAATTAATATTTACTTTATTATTTTTTATTTAAATACCAATATCAACAATGTAAATACAATTTACAATAATGTATTTTTTTTAGAAAACACAATGGATTTCGAGTTCAATAAACCAATGAACCAGGTAAATTCAGTAAGCCCAGGCCGTCTCTGATTGATATTATTATTTTTTTTTTATTTATTTTTTTTATTTTTTTTTTTAAATTTTATTTCTTTATAAAAAATGTAATGGACCTAAGTCCTTTATTATAAATTATGTTATTATATATTATATATTATTATTTATTACTATTATTATAAAAATTATAAAAAATTAAGATAATATTATCTATTAATAAAAATATTAGATAATACATATTATGTAGCAATTTTATATAGTTACAATATTGCAATTTATAAATCCGTACTACTTATGGTAATTCAATTCTTATTTTAAGTATGAAGCCATGTCATACATAAATGTATCAGAATGTATCAAAATTTGTTTAAGGTTGTGTATAAACTATGAAATATAAATGTAAAAAAATAAAATTTTACAAATTCTATATTTTTTTAAATAATATATAATGTGGATAAATTTAATTACAATTTTGCCTAAATTACCTCCCTTCCTTTGAAAAAAACTAAATATGTAAGGTATAAATCTGCATCTAAACGTACGTCCTAATAATTAATATTTACTTTATTATTTTTTATTTAAATACCAATATCAACAATGTAAATACATTTTTTTTAGAAAAGACAATGGATATTAAATTCATTGACAGAACCACCGGCCGTCTAAAATTTCTAAATCAATCAGAAATTGATTGATACCTATTATTATTATATTGTTTTATTTTTTTTATTTTATTTCTTCTTTTTAAACATTTAATGGACCTAAGTCCTTTATTATAAATCATGTTATTATATAATTATTTATTACTATTATTATAAAATTTATAAAAATATAAGATATGTACCAATTTTACATAGTTATAATATTGCAATTTATAAATCCTTACTACTTATAGTAATTCATTTCTTATTTTAAGTATGAAGCCATGTCATACATAAATGTATCAGAATGTATCAAAATTTGTTTAAGGGTATAAACTATGAAATATAAATGTAAAAAAATAAAAAAATTTAATATACCTAGGTAGGTAATTACTGATATTTTCTGGAAATGGCAAGAATGGGTGTACGCCTATGTACGGGGCGCTAATGTTGTAATGCCTAGGAGCGGAATAAAAGGTAAGTCCGCCCCTGTACTACATAGTAATATTATGACCAAAATTATCCTAAAATATTGTTATTTCTTAGACGGAAGATGATGAAATAATTGTTATGCTTACGAAATGAAGAAATTGGCACATGGTTCATTTGTCAATTTATTGTTTGATACTTCATTTGAGGCCAGATATCATAATTGAAATTCCATCATTTATGATAAAGTCGATAAATGCGTTTCAATATATTACAATACTTGGTATGAAATATGATATTCAACACCCTTAAATATTTACTTGTATTAACATTACATTTTTCTAGGTGGATTAGGAGAAATCCTAAAATCCATGCTCGCCGATCACCGGGGAATTTCATCATTGTAAATCTTGAATTTTAAGCTATAGTAATATACTTTAATAATATAAATAATATACTAAATATACCTATAATTTATTTTTTTTGATTGGATACCTACAATGGCATATTATTTTTAGGTCTTTTGTTTAAAACAAAGTACCTATAGTATAAAAAAATATAGTATAGGTCTTATACTATACTTTTTTTAAGTAACTAACATTTTTTGATAAACCAACCAACTATAGTTTTGGTTACTAGATAGTTACTACACTTGTAAAAATAGGTATTTCAAATTAACAGATACAAACTAGTTGAATTAATTTTAAAATATAGTTAGGCCAACAATTTAAGTAACATTTTAATAAGTTGGTATAAATAATTTGTAAAAATGTGATAACTATAATTGTTTGCTACTTCAACCATGAAATATTGTTAAGCCAACTATTTATAAAATTGTAAAAGTACAATTTAATTGGTTATTTTCACTACTTGGAAACAATGTATTAACTATAATTTTTGGCTAAGCCAACTAAAAAATATAGTTGACGATAACAGTAAAATATAGTTAAATTAATCAAATAGTATTGTTAAAAAAATAGTATATTATGTGGTTAAGCTAACTAAAATAATTTAACGATATACATTTAGTACATTCAACAATAATTAATGTTGTCACTTATGTAACTGAATTATTGTTGGTTCAACCATAAAAATTGTTAAACTAGCTGTTTAGTTTTTTCCGTGATAGTTAGCAGCATTTCCAGCCAAGTAACGTACAAGTAAGTAACATAATAAATAATATATTATAAACATTTTTAAATTACAACAAAATAACTAAAATCGTTAATTTCGGTTTAGCTAGACTGCTAGAGAAAGGGAAAATTATTATAATAAGATAAAAATAGAAAAAATTATTTAATTTATCCCGAATTGGTGTTAAAATAACTAAGATGGCGTGTAGGTTTTCACTCACTAGAAGCTTGGTGTTGATACCACATCAGATGTATAAGTCAAAATAAGTTCTTTTAAAGATAGTAATTCTTAATTATTTTGGAGTTAATTTAACATCTACAGGGTGTATCTTATGTCATTGTACGCGGGGTTTTTTAACGATTATGGATCGATGACATAGAATTTCATTAAAACGCAAAAAGACGGGTTTATTTATTTTTAACAAGCAATTTTTTTATAACAATTTCAAAAATTTTAAACACGAAGGTGTACCAATAGCAAAATCAAATTAATTTTTTCAAATGGCAACTACTATATTTTTTAATGGATTCTGGTAAAGCTTTTTTTTCTGAAAATTTTGATAGTCATATCATCAATTTTGGTTCGCAGATACCAGATCAAGTAATCGCCGCATGTACGGAGAAAAAAGTTGAGTTTCTAGATTGTGGTGGTCCAGAAACACTTATGATATTGCTGGTTGACTTATCTAGCGCTAACGAAAATATGATGTTTGAAAAATGCTTGAACCATTGACTATTACCAAGGAAATACAATGGTTTTATATTTTTTAATTTGTGTCAAGGTGTAATTAAATTTTTTTTATTTAATTTTTAGTTTTACAGCTTAATAGATAACGGGATTATTTTGTAATTTGGGCGTTTTCAATAGACCATATAAATTATTTCCAGACTTTAGAAGCCCAAATTGATGAAACTAGGGTGATAGTCCCGAATTCATCAATTTGGGCATTTACGAAGTCTGAAATGATTCACTATGCCGCATTCTCGTCATTGGTAAGCTCACAGTTGGCTGACAATGCACGGTGGTATAAAATAATAGTGGTGTGCAACCCAGCTATGTAAGTTGATCATCGAATTAAATTTATTTACCAATGTAAATGTAATAATTATGAAATATATTTTACAACAAAATGTTATTAAGGATTAATTTTTGCTCATTCATAAAATGTTGTGTAGGCTCATGCAAACAATGCAGACGGGAAAAGAGCCGAGAGGTAGAAGTTATCACCGGCCAAGGCAGGCTCCTAATAATGCACCTATATACCACCGTCGCTAGGACAATGTAAAAAATAACGCTACCGGCGGGGTCCGGAAGCGTTGGTGCGTTACACAAAAAAAAACCAGAAAAACGTCGTAAGTAAATGTACGCAAATTACAAATTCTAGACTAATACTAAAAGGTGAATCGCCTTATTTGTGTTTCAGAGTGCTTCAGGTGTCGCAAGAGAGGGATTAATGAGGGATTGTCTGGGTGAGTGTGTATTATGTTGTACCACGACCATTTATTGCATATTATATTATTAGGCTCTCGTAGGCTACATGAATCTTGAAATCTGTTTTTAATAATCTCCAGGCACAACAATAGAATAGTGTCTGAAAAAATGACCAATTTTCATATTAATTGGTTTTATTGTTGATTTTTAGAATGAAAATACAGCGAGTTTACCAATATCTGGCATGTGTATAATGCACCTGTATATCACCTTCGGCAGGACAATGTAAAAAATAACTCTACCGGCGGGGTCCGGAAGAAAAACACAAAAAAAAAAACAGAAAAACATCGTATGTAGATGTATACAAAATACAAATTCTAGACTAATACTAAAAGGTGTATCGCCTAATTTGTGTTTCAGAGTGCTTCAGGTGTTTAAAATAATCTTATAATAATCTTTAAAATTAAATCTGTTTTTAATAATCTCCAGGTATGCACCTAAGCAGCTATACGATTTTGAAAAATTGGGCGAACTTTTAAGTACTCAATTCAGTTCAAGTTGACCCACTCGTCAGACGAAAACTGGTCTTTGGAGTGCTAATGGTGATCGTCGCCAGTGGTAGCTGCCTACTACGACGAGCACTGCCGACCGCCGGCGCCTACTCGGGGAGTCTGAATGTCCGGCGGCTAAGTATGCATGCGCGAAAGAGCGTCAACTTAATCTGAATAGAGTATACAAATATCATTCAAAGTCGGTACTCAGGCCTTTTTAAGTAAATAATTAGGGCTGACGTAGTGAGCTCTAAAGCCGTCTATCTCGGTTTTTTCCCGTATCGTGTTTTTGGAATTGTTTGGCGCTCTGCACATTATTATCAAATATTGCTAACGGAACATATGTTGTAAATCATAATATTTCCCTTATGCTTCTTCACTTGAACACTGTTAGCCTCCGCGGCGCAAGCCGTAGGTCTCTTATTTCCATCCATTCACCCCTTTAACACTGTTAGCTCTCGTGGCGCAACCTGTTAAGTGGGGCCCATTATCTTTTCAAAGAAAATAAACATTAACATTAGACATGCTATATATATCTATATATATATATATCTCCATTTTATGTCTTGGAACATATACCAGATATTCAAAGGAATAACTAGTTGATAAGCCACAGTGGATTGTTGTATGACTTGTATGGATGTCCAATTAGATATTGATATTTTGTAATTAGCGGACTTCCAATATGGTTGTGAATATAATTCTATTAGATATCCGAATAAAGTTCAAACAAAATTAGCTGTTTTTCAAATAAAATCTATGTAGATTTATAATAAGAAATGCACGATTTTAGTTTTACCTATTGCAACTCTTGCAACAGATCACTGTCATATAATACCATCCCAAAATTTTACATCATAAAATCAGAATTCTTTGAAATAGCTTAGTATTACGATATAATATATATCATTCATCAGATAAAATAATAGTAAGTTTTGTATTATTTAAATATTAATTTAACTTTGCCCCCGTCACGGTCGATAAATATCAATATTATCGGCGGACCGTCATCGTGTAAATGCAGTGACGACTTTTACAAATTGAGCTAACACGACATAATTTCCACATTTTCGGGAGACTGTCAACGCGTAAATGTTGTAACGAATAAATTTAGCGTTGATCAACAAATCGGTATGCATATTATGCCAACGATTCTGTTCGCAACAAAACAATATAAAATGAAACGAATAATAACTGGAAAACAGCGATTTTATGCGGGCACAGCCGACGACGTTCTTCTATTGGTAACTGAACTAAGTGTGTACTATAATCAATTGTTTAACCGACATCCAACAATAACGCTGCTGTCGGCCTCCACTAACATTAAGAATAATAATTCACCTGGTAGCTCACGGGACACGGCGCACCTAGCGGTTAACCTTCGCCGAACCGCAGCGCTACCTGTTGAATTCGATTGCATACTACGATCATTTATAAATTATAATTATTTATTTCTCAATATTGTATATTGACATAGACAATTTAAATTAGTTTAAATACAGTAATTTTTTATCTTTAATAAGATACCGACTGGCGTACAAAACAAAAGAGATATATAATAGATATTAACTACAAATTAAATGACAAGTATAGTGGGTTTCATAAGAACACTAACGCGCCTCGTTGGGTTTTTTTCATTAGGGTTTCTAAGACTAGCCCGGAATAATGCGTGGCAAATTTAAAATTGATAGCGTATATTTTACACTTTTAATTTATACATTTATTATTATTATTTTAATAGTTATTATATTAAAGTTTTTTTGTTAATGACCGCGTGTATCTACAATATACGTATAGTTGTTTCAAAAGCATGCGTGGTGTCAATATGTCTTCAAAAATTATAGAATCTTTAAATATCATTGATTAGTTTAACAATCACAGTTTTCCAATGCTCGCATGACATTTTTAAATTGGTAAAATAAACATTTTGTTACATTTTTAAAACATGATATTATATTCATGGATAATGTTTAAAATATGTCTTTGATATATACAACAACTACAGTCATTAGTATAATTTACTATTTATATTATTATAGATATTCCAAAAATATTAAAAGGGAACGATGGAGAGATGGTTACAATAGATACTTACTGTTTAGTAGCAGGCACGATAAATCTCTTTTTGTACATAAAGTTGGCTTATGTCAATATTGAGATACCAAATGAAATAGTAAATAAATAATTTTTTTTCTATTTTTGTATTATAACATGAGAATAAGTACCTAATAATACAAATACATACTACAGGGGTGGATTTACCCATAGGCTACCAAGGCACGTGCCTAGGGCGCAATATTTTTTAGCGCGTAATTTTTTAGTTAATTTTTACTTTTTAGTTTTTCATAATTTCATAATTATGTTTACCTAAATTTATATTTTATATTAATTTTTTTTTCGTATACAACTTGCATGAAACTGGAGAATGGCTCACGTAGTCACGTCGCAGTAACGTTTTAATATATAAATAATTCAGAACCATTTAATAATACATTTAAACAAATTTTTTAACATACATTTTAATTTCTTAAGCTTTGTCAACGCTTCGAACATGGGCATCAACATGTTCCATTAGTCCTGGGTTATTAACACATGTACTTTCTCTCATGAAATCAAAAGGTAAAAACAAAAAAAAAATTACTTGCAATTCAAATATAAAGAAATTATTTATTAATAATTTATACAATAAAATGTTTATCAAAGGTGAATTAATGAGTCCGATTGACAAACTATGTATTATAAGTTTTGATGAAACATTTATCTCTAGTAGGATTTGTTTTGACAAGCAGAATGAACGAGTTTTAGGCCCATATAAATGTGTACAGACTGTTGTTGCTCGAGGTACTGACAAAAAAAAATCCTACTTTGATAATGTTTTTTTTAAGACTAAAATTATTAATTTTCTATAATATATTATAAATTATTTTTTAAAGGTCTTGTTAGTAATTGGAAACAACCAATTTACTATACCTTTGATACGGCCATGACAAAAGACCTTTTGTTAAATATCATAATAGAGTTTTACAATGTTGGATATGAAACAATTGGTATGGTAAATGATATGGGGCCAAAAAATATGTGTTGATGGAGAGATTTAAACATTTTAATAGAGAAAACTTCATTTGAGCATCCGTGTAGTAAAATACAGATCCATGTATTTGCAGATGTGCCACACCTTGTAAAGCTGACAAGAAATCATTTACTTGATAAGTAAGTATTCATTGTTTTCAACTTTTTTTTTATGACTAATAGACCAATCTTTATAGAGGAGTTATTCTACCAAATGGCACATTTGTTGGAAAGAATATATTTCAGGAGCTTATTAATTTAGATTCAAAACATGACTAGATTAGCGCATAAAATTTCTGAAAGGCATATTTTAGTAAATGGACCCGGGCGTATGAATGTCAGGCTGGCAGTACAGTTGCTTTCTAATTCCGTATCAAAAGCAATCGCCTATTATGGTGAAAAAAAATATATAGAAAAGTACAATTGGAAAAATGCAAGTTGAAATAACAATAAATAAAATGTTAACTACAATTAATATGAATTAAAAGTTCTTAATATCCACATAATATATTTATAAAACAAGCAGCTGCAATGATATCATTATTATAAATAAATAATAAATGGTATAATAAATGGTTTGACTTGTTCAATACAAAACAAAAATTTGACAAAGTTGTGGAAAGCTATGGCTTGAATTTGAACAGTCAAAATGATATGCTAGATGAAATGAGTAGTTTCATACAAAACATGAGGGTACATAATTTGAAATCTGGAGGAAAAGAAAAAAACATGTTACCTTTCCAGAAAGGTAAAACTGACTTTTAATTTAGTAACCATTATTGATACATTAATATGTATGGTTTCTTTTAATAAAGGAATTTTAGTATGCAATTTGTCTCTGAAAAATGTATTCCTCGATTTACAAAAATATCATGGGCTTGATTACATATTAACTCGAAAATTGAACCAAGGCGTTTTGGAACATCTATTTAGTTTTTTAAAAGGGATGAGCGGAAGTGCAAGTAGTAACATAACAGCACTAGACTTTAAATACTGGTATTAAATTTCGATAACTTAGAACATTAATGGTTATAATGTAATTTATGTATAGCTAATAAAATATAAAACATAATTCTTTAGTCTAAGGTGGTATATACTTGGTAAACATTCCGATGTTATATTTACCAATAACACCAATGTAAAAGAAAGCTCAGTATCTAATTTACTAGAATTAGATGATTGCCAAACCCTCACACAGGAGATGATACAAAGTTCTATATTGAATGAAGACACACAAGATACAGCTAAAATTCAATACAGTAAAGGTGTAGTAGATATGGTAGTTCCACAACCGCTTCATGATCTTCTACAACAGTTTGAGGTAAATATAAATAAAAACATATTAAACGTTGTAATGCATATTTTAAAAAGGAATATTTTTAAAAATACCTACTGATTATTATTTCAGATGGAAGTTGAAGAGCCATTTGACCAGATAGAAGCAGAGATCGCACAGTATGTAGCTGGATATGTTGCAAGTCGATATTTTACCTAGTATCACGAATTAGTTGGGAGTCCTAAGTCACCGAAAAATCCAAATTGGATAGACTTTGTTAGTAAAGGCAATCTTAAGACTCCATCCGATAATCTTTTCCAAGCAGTACAAATAATGGAAAAATATTTCAAAAATTTGCATGGAGACGGTCTGTCAAATGAAAAACAAATATTTAAAAATCTTACCAATACACTGACACCACACATTGAACATCTTAATATCCCAACAGAGGTTATTCAGTGTTTAGTCCGAACTCGTACATACATTCGCCTCAACAATTTAAATAGACAAATCATAGACCAACAATTTCAAACAAGAGAAATAAGCCCTGGATCCGTTACTGATATTTTCACAAGTTATATAATAAGTACATAAATAAGTACAATTTTATTAGTTTTTTTTTTCCAATGAATATCAATAAAACGTCATTAGTTGGTTAAAAATGCCTGAAAATTCAATAGAAGGTTCCTAGTATATTGTTTCAAAGGTAGATGAAAAAAATGACAAAAATCCAGTCACAATATTTTTTATAAGCGTTTAAAGTTCGAATTTTGTCAAAATTTATCAAATTTAAAATGTAATAATTATTTTGTAGTTAATAATTTATAATATTTTCAACTTTTATAACTAAGGATTGAAAATTTAAAACAAGATTATACGCCTTGTGTGGTTGCATTTTACCAAAGCGAGTTCCAACCTCTCACGTTTCAACCGTTGTGGTGGCTCTAAAAATCATGAGCATTAAAAAGCTGGTTACACATCAGACGAATAAAACACATAGAATATTAAACTTATTAGGAACCTTGCATACATGTATAATGTATTAATGTGTATGTCTTATGTAGATATTATAAAAATTAAAATTAAACATATTATTTTATTTTATATCACTTTAGGTTGTGCTATTTATTATTAAATGTGTATATATTACCTACATATACATATTCCGATAGTATGAAGTCCATATAATTCTAGGCCTTAAATTAATAAATATTATTTTCTATATTTTATTTCGACAATGGACGATTATATTATAATATATAATCCTTGCTTGCGTAAATTAGATGAAAGTGTAAATTAATTATTCGACACATTGAAAACAATTATTATGCGTCTATACATTTGTTATAACTTACAACTTATAAGTAACCTAATGACTATCGAATTTAAAAGTTCTTTTTCTGAAAATGTACAAAAAAAGTATATTCAATTTTAATGTAACTATAGTTATACCTATAGGTATACGTATTTTTCAAATAGTTCCATCATCTACTCTCATTAAACTTTATATAATTATATCTGATATTTTGTGCCAGCTGCCAATGAGCTGTCTGACAGTCCAGGTGTAGTGGTGTACCATGTACACCTACGTCAGAAGAGTGAGAGGAGGGAGTTACAGTCTTGACTTTTACATAGCTAACTAGTAAATCGTAAATAAAAAATTTAAAAATAAATCGATTAATCATCCCAAAGCTTGGGTGCAATTTGGATCGGCTGGATTGGTATCAGGTGCGTGGTCTGCTTTCAGCCACATTCAGCCCAGAGATATATAATAGGATAGTTACAGTCCGGACAATTACGGTCCGTGGTAATTTTTTTCCGGATTTTTACGGTCCGCGATATTACGGAAAAATTCCGGATTTTTACAGTCCGCCTTATTATTTTCCGGGCATTTACGGCGCCCCATATATATCACAGTATGTGATCCCGAATACGTAAGATTTTTTTATTATATTTTTATTTTGTATTCATCGTAAGTAATTTGTTGGAAAATGAATTCACTATTTAATCATAAATGTAATTTATATAGTCTGAAATAAGACCACACAGACTGGCGCCTCTGCGGGTGGAAAGCCGGGTATTTTGCAACAATGCTCCAGATCACGGGGAATTACTTATACTACCAGTTGACATAAACAGCGCCAGTACGAATTCGACGTTGGATAGATGCTTAACACATTTTAACTTGAAGCCCGAGTAATTTAAATTTAAATATTATGTTATTTTTAAATTCCATCTATACTGGTCTACATGCAACTAAAATGTTTGTTTCAATTTATTGATACAGATTAATTTCCAACGGAGTTTGGACCACACTAAGAAAGGGCCAAGCATGGCCACATTTGCAGCAAGCAAAAAATTTGTAATATCGTTGAAAGGAGAAGACGACCATTATTTTAGGACTTTGGAAACCCAAATCGACGAAACATTAACATTGGGACTCCGTTCGTCAATTTGGGTATTTCCAAAGTCAGAAATGGACTATTATTCGGGGTTTTGTACATTGGTTAGGTCCAAGCTGGCTGACAATGCACAAAACCTCGAAATCGTAATTTGTAATCCAAATCTGTAAGTTAATTATTCATCGAATGATTTTTTCTTATTCTATGATTTTTGGTATTAATTTTCACTAATTTATAAACTTTATACCTCACACACAATTTGGTTTCAGAACATCTCACTCGACAATACATCAAATACACAGAATAAATGATAAAATTCAAACTTCATTTGAAAATAAAGAATACTGCTCAGGAATTTTTCTAGACGTAGCCCAAGCCTTCGATAGAGCTTGGCACGATAGCTTCCTATACAAGTTAAAATTATTCCTCCCAGCTCCCTACTATCTAATAATCCAATCTTATCTCCATGATCGTACATTTGCAGTTCGATAGAGTGACTCAATATCATCTTACTTTTCAATCTCTGCCGGTGTTCCTCAAGGAAGTGACTTATCGCCCGACTTATTTAATATATATACATCAGATATTCCAAAAACAACAAACACGACCATAGAAACTTATGCAGATGATACAGCTATACTCTCCTCCAATACAGACCCCATTCTATCTTCAAACTATCTCCAAAGTCACCTCAATTTAATAATGTTATCATATGAATGATGCCCGATCATGCGTCTGCATGCGAGGGCTTTAGAATTGCGACCCCATTAAAGGCATAGACTGTCTCAGAGTCCCTCTTCCCCGTCCCCCCTGTTAGGTAAAGTCATATTGTTTCCCGTTAGGAGTATAGTGGTTAGTGGTATCATCATCGCTCCCTGGACTAGTCAGGCAATTATATTTGGTAGGTTTTTATTATTATAATGTGTTCGCACTAACGTGCTGGTTTTTTATTATTATTATTATATACTGTGTGCGCACAGATGTGTAGGTTTTTATTATATTATTATTGTGATGCTAGTACTCTTACCATTTATACTCCCTAACCCAACTTTATTATCATTAACTTATGATTGAAAATTATTATTATTATATTTGATATCATTATGATGTCAGAGCCTCAACGATTCGATTTATTTAAATATTATTACTCTCTTTGAGTGGAAATGAAAATTATTATAATGTCCCTTATTAAAATGCTATATTCCCTCTAATTGCTAGTCTATGGTCATTCCCAAAAAAATTCTGCTCTCTTACTCTACAACAAATGGTTTTCAGGTATTCCTGCAGACACCTTCAACAATTTGTTGGGGGGGTTCTGTAACGTCACAGCATTTTTTGCTTCAATATTATTATATCAACAAACATACCTGTACCCATATTGCCACTAATGAGCGTACCTTATTTATATATTATTATGTTTATCGCGCGCTAATGCAGAAATGACCGCAGTGTTATGTAATCAATGTTCCCCGTTCCCCCCTTCACCATGCAGTGTTCGTCGCCGACGTGTCGCGGTTGTCCGCCGTCCGTCGCCTCCAGCGTTTTCGTCGCGTCCGCCGGTACGGCCCGCAGGCAATTATACTGTACATCCCGAAATATTGTAACAATTCCCTCTAATTTACGACACTGACCTGCCCCACCAACAACGGAAAGCTCCGCCGCCGGCAACAAGTCACCGCCGTCGTCGGGTCTCCGTATTCACAAAATCACTTTTCTTACGGCTTTTCACCTGCCTGGTTGACGTCTCCACACCTGACCGGTCGACTTCATACACTCGTTTTTTCCAAACGACCTGCAACCACGAGGCAACCGAGTGGATCGACAAAACAACCAACTTCCGAAAATATATTTCAACTACCATCAACATATTGTGGCATCTGTTGTCAGTCATCATGATGGGCTAGAGCCAACCACGAGGGCCCGGGCGGCGGCCACAACTGCTCCAGTCACAACAACCATGCAGCCACATCAGAAAATGTCGTAATATGTTTTTTATTTCCCCTGTTTCCCCTTTTTACCAGCACGTAGGCCACAGGTTATGCGGAATCCATGTTCCGTATAACCTGTGCGCCAGGGAAGCGTCGCAAGACGCGGGTCCCATAAAAAATGTAATCCCCCTTTGTTTTCGGCTTTCATAAGCCCGGCACGCTTTCCCGGTAACCCTGCGAGGACACACCATGAGTGATATGGTGTGTCGCCTCCTGCGGGCCGGGAAAGCATGCGGCAACGTAAATCGTTATGCTGTAATATTCGCCATGTTCTGGCTCCCCGTCGATATTATTAAAAAATTATTATATATTTTATATTTGCCATGTGCCCACAATCATTATATTATAATTACTCTGCATTTGCCATGCGCCAAAACTATTATATTCTTTATAAAACTTGTCATATTATTATTATTCATAATGTTAAATCTTCACCACATGTTATGCCAAAATTATTATACTCTTATAAACTGTAATATTATTATTGTTGATAATGTCAAATCTCAACTCTAACTTATAATGCCAATTTAATATACCCACGTGATTACCCTAATACCATTATTCTTATTATTTTATATTATTTTCCCCTTTGATAAATCCTCGGCATTCATTTGCCGTTGCGTGTACAAAGCCTGTGAGTTCCACCGACTTGGCCCTTGGGTCATCACGCGGTGCGGCTCACAGGTCGCGACAAAAGTGTTCCCCTTTTGTCGTGGGTGGTTTACGGAGCCCTAAAAAGCTCCGTATTCTCTCAAAGTTTAGTGTAGTAACGAGACAAAACCAGCAACCTATTAAATGTCGCTATCTGGCGTCTCGTTACTGCATCAACACTATTAGTAACACTCGCGTAACGCGCTCCCGAGGTCAGTATCACGTCTCACAACACGAAACACGGCATAGCGGTTGCATGTACACCAGGGTTCGCAGTTTTAAACATGTTCTCAATAGTTATTAAATTCCACGGGAAAAACCACCGACAAATTACGAAAAACGCTAAAAATGGGATTTTAAATTCCAACTCATTGTTCGTCACCATGGACATAAAAAATTATAATATTATAATATTTATTCATCTTACAGGATATAATAATCAATAACGATATAAAATATCCAGACTGACAAACCGTTCACCGCAACGTCTCCGCTCAGAAAAGTTTTTCTTATATATAATGCTATTATATCATTAATTCAAGTTTAATACAATCCATTATACATTGACCCACTTGTAACCTACTGTACAGCAGAGCTACATTCACTTACCCGTTTTTTGTTCATTGGTTTTTTTTAAGAACGTTCCATAGACAGTCATAAAAAAATCGAAAAATTATCATTTGGGGATATAATAATTTAAATAATATATTATGAACTTTTGTCATTACACATATTAATATGTGATAGGTCTAATGGTGGACTTAACATTTGTACGTTCCCTCTTATGATCTTCGATCAACGATATTGTATAGATAGGTAATTAAACAAAGGATGCCACATACCGATAGATTCAAAAGGTTCCAGTCCCTGTTGTGACTTACAATACATTTATATACAATATTATATAACATAAGCATAACATAAAAAGTCCATTTGCATCGAGAGAGAGAGAGATCGCTTTTCTCTCTTCCTCATTAATAAAACCTCTTGCGTTGTATACATAACATGTTCATTCTTTTATTATCTATTGGTACAACGTACTCTTAAGGATAAAGACCATAATATGTAATATTATTATTTCATAATGATTTATACCATTGTATTTGGCTGTCGTGTAGAATTTCAGAAGCGGACGGCAAGCCGTGAGAAACAGTACACGTGCATAACCGGCACGTGTACTGTTTCTCAATTAACAAGAAACAATTGCCGGTACTGCCGGTGGAAAAAGATTGTGCAAGTGGGGATGTACAACAAAAATAACATACAGGTGACAAACGCTCATTTTTCGAAAATTATAACTTTAAAATGCCCGAAACCTATTTAATTTGTTTCAAATATTCTGTTCGTATGCGTCACTCATAAACGTCCTTTGCTCGCTACACTATTTGCATACGTGATGATTTATTACGATATAAACATATGTCTTATATTATAGATCGGGGGTCTCCTGCAAATGGCGGCTCACGGACTAATTATATCCGGTCCGCAAACAAGAAAAAAAGTAACAACCGTTATGTAATACATCCTAGTGTAGTAATTTATCATTTTTGTTCATTGGTTTTTACCGACGACGTCTGCAATTTTGATGGCCCGCCAAAAATTTCCAAATTCCTAATTTAGCCTTTCAAAAATATTAATTGATGACCCCTCCTATAGACTATAGAGGTGCTTTTTCGGCTGTTCAATTCGCGATGTTATAGTAAGATGAAAAGGGGTAGTCTCCTATACAGTATCTCCTCGTGAACAGCGTAAATTTAATAGCGATTATATTATTATTATTTAATTGACGATTGTAATATACGTTGTAACCAAAAAAATTTAATAATAGCCAAGTTCATGTTGTATAATTGTGTTTTTTTAAATGATAATAAGCATTTAAATTTAGCAAATATTTTACGATCGTACGCGTTTCTCAGTTGGATAAATAATAGGTACCATACAGGCATATACTGATATACACATGGGCAGCGTACGCTAAGGAAAAACTAGCGTATATGCTAGGGAAATTCTATTGGTTGCATATGCTAAGGAAAGTCTACCGGTTGCAAATTGTTATAACGTTAACGTTTTGTTTTTGTTTGCATCAATAAACGACGGTGACCGGAGGAGAAACAATGCCAACCGCAGTTCCTCCTCCAGTCCTCGATACCACGTAAAAAAACTTCTGGCGACAAACCCTAAGACGTACCCCACACGTTCAAGATATTTTATAGAATATATTTACATTTGATAAAAATATTTTATATAACTTTCTTTTAATATTAGAATTACGAGCTTTAAAACGCACGAGTACCTCTATAGCTACCTAGGAACGGTATTAAAAACGTTTAATGAACCTAATATATTGTGTCAGAAGACAAATCACAGCAATCTGCGTTATTTTTTTTTTTGAAAATATTGATTGAGTCGAAAATATTGATCGAAGAAAAACCATAGTCACAAAATCCATGACAATATATCTATAAATCTGTGAGCGTTACAAATTCTGTATTATTTTAATTAATATACAATGTGGATAAATTTAATTACAATTTTGCCTAAATTACCTGTCTTCCCTTGAAAAAAACTAAATAATGTGAGGTATATAAATCAGCATCTAAATTTACGTTCTAATAATTAATATTTACTTTATTATTTTTTATTTAAATACCAATATCAACAATGTAAATACAATTTACAATAATGTATTTTTTTTAGAAAACACAATGGATTTCGAGTTCAATAAACCAATGAACCAGGTAAATTCAGTAAGCCCAGGCCGTCTCTGATTGATATTATTATTATTTTTTTAATTATTTATTTTTTTATTTTTTTTTTTAAATTTTATTTCTTTATAAAAAATGTAATGGACCTAAGTCCTTTATTATAAATTATGTTATTATATATTATATATTATTATTTATTACTATTATTATAAAAATTATAAAAAATTAAGATAATATTATCTATTAATAAAAATATTAGATAATACATATTATGTAGCAATTTTATATAGTTACAATATTGCAATTTATAAATCCGTACTACTTATGGTAATTCAATTCTTATTTTAAGTATGAAGCCATGTCATACATAAATGTATCAGAATGTATCAAAATTTGTTTAAGGTTGTGTATAAACTATGAAATATAAACGTAAAAAAATAAAATTTTACAAATTCTATATTTTTTTAAATAATATATAATGTGGATAAATTTAATTACAATTTTGCCTAAATTACCTCCCTTCCTTTGAAAAAAACTAAATATGTAAGGTATAAATCTGCATCTAAACGTACGTCCTAATAATTAATATTTACTTTATTTTTTATTTAAATACCAATATCAACAATGTAAATACAATTTTTTTAGAAAAGACAATGGATATTAAATTCATTGACAGAACCACCGGCCGTCTAAAATTTCTAAATCAATCAGAAATTGATTGATACCTATTATTATTATATTGTTTTATTTTTTTTATTTTATTTCTTCTTTATAAACATTTAATGGACCTAAGTCCTTTATTATAAATTATGTTATTATATAATTATTTATTACTATTATTATAAAATTTATAAAAATATAAGATATGTACCAATTTTACATAGTTATAATATTGCAATTTATAAATCCTTACTACTTATAGTAATTCATTTCTTATTTTAAGTATGAAGCCATGTCATACATAAATGTATCAGAATGTATCAAAATTTGTTTAAGGTATAAACTATGAAATATAAATGTAAAAAAATAAAAAAATTTAATATACCTAGGTAGGTAATTACTGATATTTTCTGGAAGTGGCAAGAATGGGTGTACGCCTATGTACGGGGCGCTAATGTTGTAATGCCTAGGAGCGGAATAAAAGGTAAGTCCGCCCCTGTACTACATAGTAATATTATGACCAAAATTATCCTAAAATATTGTTATTTCTTAGACGGAAGATGATGAAATAATTGTTATGCTTACGAAATGGAGAAATTGGCACATGGTTCATTTGTCAATTTATTGTTTGATACTTCATTTGAGGCCAGATATCATAATTGAAATTCCATCATTTATGATAAAGTCGATAAATGCGTTTCAATATATTACAATACTTGGTATGAAATATGATATTCAACACCCTTAAATATTTACTTGTATTAACATTACATTTTTCTAGGTGGATTAGGAGAAATCCTATATATAATGGCATGGTTGAGAAAATTAAAATCCATGCTCGCCGATCACCGGGGAATTTCACCATTGTAAATCTTGAATTTTAAGCTATAGTAATATACTTTAATAATATAAATAATATACTAAATATACCTATAATTTATTTTTTTTGATTGGATACCTACAATGGCATATTATTTTTAGGTCTTTTGTTTAAAACAAAGTACCTATAGTATAAAAAAATATAGTATAGGTCTTAGGTCTTATACTATACTTTTTTTAAGTAACTAACATTTTTTGATAAACCAACCAACTATAGTTTTGGTTACTAGATAGTTACTACACTTGTAAAAATAGGTATTTCAAATTAACAGATACAAACTAGTTGAATTAATTTTAAAATATAGTTAGGCCAACAATTTAAGTAACATTTTAATAAGTTGGTATAAATAATTTGTAAAAATGTGATAACTATAATTGTTTGCTACTTCAACCATGAAATATTGTTAAGCCAACTATTTATAAAATTGTAAAAGTAACAATTTAATTGGTTATTTTCACTACTTGGAAACAATGTATTAACTATAATTTTTGGCCAAGCCAACTAAAAAATATAGTTGACGATAACAGTAAAATATAGTTAAATTAATCAAATAGTATTGTTAAAAAAATAGTATAATATTATGTGGTTAAACCAACTAAAATAATTTAACGATATACATTTAGTACATTCAACAATAATTAATGTTGTCACTTATGTAACTGAATTATTGTTGGTTCAACCATAAAAATTGTTAAACTAGCTGTTTAGTTTTTTCCGTGTACACCAAAAACCAAAATCAATTTTCTCGAAAACAGATTTTGCGAACAAATTCCAGTTTTTCCTTAATTTTTCTTTTGTATTTCACGGCGCTTTTGAAAACTATTGGAAAAATTTTACTTTTGACTCCCCCAAAGTACCAACTAGATTCACTTTCCTATCAGAAAAGGTACTGTTGAAGAAAATCCAAGCACTTTTACTGTCTTAAAAGGTGATGACAGACACACACAAAAAAAAAATAAATAAATAAATAAACACACATCATTGTAAAATCAATACATTCATCGTTTCACTCAGAATCTAAAAAATAGTAACAACTAATAATAATTAAACAAATTTTATAGCTAATAGCTATTAAAATAGATTTACCGTCATTCATCAACAAAGGTTCTATATTATTTTGACACCAAACGCCATAAATCGCATCCTTTCTTAATATTCTACAACGATGAATGGACATCTTACAAGGAAACTTTTAATGCTGAGTCTACCTCAGCCAGTTGACGACTGGCTGTTTTAATTCTAGTCCAGTCAAATTAGGAAAAAGATCTGAAAAAATTCGCCCCCAACTGAATTTTGGCACACACTTAAAATGTACCTTCCCAATTAACATACTAAAAGTCCTGACGCCTAACCCCTGTGCGTATCTCTCCATCCCCTAAAAAGGGGTGAAATCTACCCTCTCACTTTTTAACTATATAGTTAGCAGCATTTCCAGCCAAGTAACGTACAAGTAAGTAACATAATAAATAATATATTATAAACATTTTTAAATTACAACAAAATAACTAAAATCGTTAATTTCGGTTTAGCTAGACTGCTAGAGAAAGGGAAAATTATTATAATAAGATAAAAATAGAAAAAATTATTTAATTTATCCCGAATTGGTGTTAAAATAACTAAGATGGCGTGTAGGTTTTCACTCACTAGAAGCTTGGTGTTGATACCACATCAGATGTATAAGTCAAAATAAGTTCTTTTAAAGATAGTAATTCTTAATTATTTTGGAGTTAATTTAACATCTACAGGGTGTATCTTATGTCATTGTACGCGGGGTTTTTTAACGATTATGGATCGATGACATAGAATTTCATTAAAACGCAAAAAGACGGGTTTATTTATTTTTAACAAGCAATTTTTTTATAACAATTTCAAAAATTTTAAACACGAAGGTGTA
Organism: Acyrthosiphon pisum; assembly: GCF_005508785.2. Classification (NCBI taxonomy): domain Eukaryota; kingdom Metazoa; phylum Arthropoda; class Insecta; order Hemiptera; family Aphididae; genus Acyrthosiphon; species Acyrthosiphon pisum. Next base: position 14,920 of record NW_021770967.1, on the reverse strand, counting down.
CCAATAGCAAAATCAAATTAATTTTTTCAAATGGCAACTACTATATTTTTTAATGGATTCTGGTAAAGCTTTTTTTTCTGAAAATTTTGATAGTCATATCATCAATTTTGGTTCGCAGATACCAGATCAAGTAATCGCCGCATGTACGGAGAAAAAAGTTGAGTTTCTAGATTGTGGTGGTCCAGAAACACTTATGATATTGCTGGTTGACTTATCTAGCGCTAACGAAAATATGATGTTTGAAAAATGCTTGAACCATTGACTATTACCAAGGAAATACAATGGTTTTATATTTTTTAATTTGTGTCAAGGTGTAATTAAATTTTTTTTATTTAATTTTTAGTTTTACAGCTTAATAGATAACGGGATTATTTTGTAATTTGGGCGTTTTCAATAGACCATATAAATTATTTCCAGACTTTAGAAGCCCAAATTGATGAAACTAGGGTGATAGTCCCGAATTCATCAATTTGGGCATTTACGAAGTCTGAAATGATTCACTATGCCGCATTCTCGTCATTGGTAAGCTCACAGTTGGCTGACAATGCACGGTGGTATAAAATAATAGTGGTGTGCAACCTAGCTATGTAAGTTGATCATCGAATTAAATTTATTTACCAATGTAAATGTAATAATTATGAAATATATTTTACAACAAAATGTTATTAAGGATTAATTTTTGCTCATTCATAAAATGTTGTGTAGGCTCATGCAAACAATGCAGACGGGAAAAGAGCCGAGAGGTAGAAGTTATCACCGGCCAAGGCAGGCTCCTAATAATGCACCTATATACCACCGTCGCTAGGACAATGTAAAAAATAACGCTACCGGCGGGGTCCGGAAGCGTTGGTGCGTTACACAAAAAAAAACCAGAAAAACGTCGTAAGTAAATGTACGCAAATTACAAATTCTAGACTAACACTAAAAGGTGAATCGCCTTATTTGTGTTTCAGAGTGCTTCAGGTGTCGCAAGAGAGGGATTAATGAGGGATTGTCTGGGTGAGTGTGTATTATGTTGTACCACGACCATTTATTGCATATTATATTATTAGGCTCTCGTAGGCTACATGAATCTTGAAATCTGTTTTTAATAATCTCCAGGCACAACAATAGAATAGTGTCTGAAAAAATGACCAATTTTCATATTAATTGGTTTTATTGTTGATTTTTAGAATGAAAATACAGCGAGTTTACCAATATCTGGCATGTGTATTATGCACCTGTATATCACCTTCGGCAGGACAATGTAAAAAATAACTCTACCGGCGGGGTCCGGAAGAAAAACACAAAAAAAAAAACAGAAAAACATCGTAAGTAGATGTATACAAAATACAAATTCTAGACTAATACTAAAAGGTGTATCGCCTAATTTGTGTTTCAGAGTGCTTCAGGTGTTTAAAATAATCTTATAATAATCTTTAAAATTAAATCTGTTTTTAATAATCTCCAGGTATGCACCTAAGCAGCTATACGATTTTGAAAAATTGGGCGAACTTTTAAGTACTCAATTCAGTTCAAGTTGACCCACTCGTCAGACGAAAACTGGTCTTTGGAGTGCTAATGGTGGTCGTCGCCAGTGGTAGCTGCCTACTACGACGAGCACTGCCGACCGCCGGCGCCTACTCGGGGAGTCTGAATGTCCGGCGGCTAAGTATGCATGCGCGAAAGAGCGTCAACTTAATCTGAATAGAGTATACAAATATCATTCAAAGTCGGTACTCAGGCCTTTTTAAGTAAATAATTAGGGCTGACGTAGTGAGCTCTAAAGCCGTCTATCTCGGTTTTTTCCCGTATCGTGTTTTTGGAATTGTTTGGCGCTCTACACATTATTATCAAATATTGCTAACGGAACATATGTTGTAAATCATAATATTTCCCTTATGCTTCTTCACTTGAACACTGTTAGCTCTCGTGGCGCAACCTGTTAAGTGGGGCCCATTATCTTTTCAAAGAAAATAAACATTAACATTAGACATGCTATATATATCTATATATATATATATCTCCATTTTATGTCTTGGAACATATACTAGATATTCAAAGGAATAACTAGTTGATAAGCCACAGTGGATTGTTGTATGACTTGTATGGATGTCCAATTAGATATTGATATTTTGTAATTAGCGGACTTCCAATATGGTTGTGAATATAATTCTATTAGATATCCGAATAAAGTTCAAACAAAATTAGCTGTTTTTCAAATAAAATCTATGTAGATTTATAATAAGAAATGCACGATTTTAGTTTTACCTATTGCAACTCTTGCAACAGATCACTGTCATATAATACCATCCCAAAATTTTACATCATAAAATCAGAATTCTTTGAAATAGCTTAGTATTACGATATAATATATATCATTCATCAGATAAAATAATAATAAGTTTTGTATTATTTAAATATTAATTTAACTTTGCCCCCGTCACGGTCGATAAATATCAATATTATCGGCGGACCGTCATCGTGTAAATGCAGTGACGACTTTTACAAATTGAGCTAACACGACATAATTTCCACATTTTCGGGAGACTGTCAACGCGTAAATGTTGTAACGAATAAATTTAGCGTTGATCAACAAATCGGTATGCATATTATGCCAACGATTCTGTTCGCAACAAAACAATATAAAATGAAACGAATAATAACTGGAAAACGGCGATTTTATGCGGGCACAGCTGACGACGTTCTTCTATTGGTAACTGAACTAAGTGTGTACTATAATCAATTGTTTAACCGACATCCAACAATAACGCTGCTGTCGGCCTCCACTAACATTAAGAATAATAATTCACCTGGTAGCTCACGGGACACGGCGCACCTAGCGGTTAACCTTCGCCGAACCGCAGCGCTACCTGTTGAATTCGATTGCATACTACGATCATTTATAAATTATAATTATTTATTTCTCAATATTGTATATTGACATAGACAATTTAAATTAGTTTAAATACAGTAATTTTTTATCTTTAATAAGATACCGACTGGCGTACAAAACAAAAGAGATATATAATAGATATTAACAACAAATTAAATGACAAGTATAGTGGGTTTCATAAGAACACTAACGCGCCTCGTTGGGTTTTTTTCATTAGGGTTTCTAAGACTAGCCCGGAATAATGCGTGGCAAATTTAAAATTGTTAGCGTATATTTTACATTTTTAATTTATACATTTATTATTATTATTTTAATAGTTATTATATTAAAGTTTTTTTGTTAATGACCGCGTGTATCTACAATATACGTATAGTTGTTTCAAAAGCATGCGTGGTGTCAATATGTCTTCAAAAATTATAGAATCTTTAAATATCATTGATTAGTTTAACAATCACAATTTTCCAATGCTCGCATGACATTTTTAAATTGGTAAAATAAACATTTTGTTACATTTTTAAAACATGATATTATATTCATGGATAATGTTTAAAATATGTCTTTGATATATACAACAACTACAGTCATTAGTATAATTTACTATTTATATTATTATAGATATTCCAAAAATATTAAAAGGGAACGATGGAGAGATGGTTACAATAGATACTTACTGTTTAGTAGCAGGCACGATAAATCTCTTTTTGTACATAAAGTTGGCTTATGTCAATATTGAGATACCAAATGAAATAGTAAATAAATAATTTCTTTTCTATTTTTGTATTATAACATGAGAATAAGTACCTAATAATACAAATACATACTACAGGGGTGGATTTACCCATAGGCTACCAAGGCACGTGCCTAGGGCGCAATATTTTTTAGCGCGTAATTTTTTAGTTAATTTTTACTTTTTAGTTTTTCATAATTTCATAATTATGTTTACCTAAATTTATATTTTATATTAATTTTTTTTTCGTATACAACTTGCATGAAACTGGAGAATGGCTCACGTAGTCACGTCGCAGTAACGTTTTAATATATAAATAATTCAGAACCATTTAATAATACATTTAAACAAATTTTTTAACATACATTTTAATTTCTTAAGCTTTGTCAACGCTTCGAACATGGGCATCAACATGTTCCATTAGTCCTGGGTTATTAACACATGTACTTTCTCTCATGAAATCAAAAGGTAAAAACAAAAAAAAAATTACTTGCAATTCAAATATAAAGAAATTATTTATTAATAATTTATACAATAAAATGTTTATCAAATGTGAATTAATGAGTCCGATTGACAAACTATGTATTATAAGTTTTGATGAAACATTTATCTCTAGTAGGATTTGTTTTGACAAGCAGAATGAACGAGTTTTAGGCCCATATAAATGTGTACAGACTGTTGTTGCTCGAGGTACTGACAAAAAAAAATCCTACTTTGATAATGTTTTTTTTAAGACTAAAATTATTAATTTTCTATAATATATTATAAATTATTTTTTAAAGGTCTTGTTAGTAATTGGAAACAACCAATTTACTATACCTTTGATACGGCCATGACAAAAGACCTTTTGTTAAATATCATAATAGAGTTTTACAATGTTGGATATGAAACAATTGGTATGGTAAATGATATGGGGCCAAAAAATATGTGTTGATGGAGAGATTTAAAAATTTTAATAGAGAAAACTTCATTTGAGCATCCGTGTAGTAAAAGACAAATCCATGTATTTGCAGATGTGCCACACCTTGTAAAGCTGACAAGAAATCATTTACTTGATAAGTAAGTATTCATTGTTTTCAACTTTTTTTTTATGACTAATAGACCAATCTTTATAGAGGAGTTATTCTACCAAATGGCACATTTGTTGGAAAGAATATATTTCAGGAGCTTATTAATTTAGATTCAAAACATGACTAGATTAGCGCATAAAATTTCTGAAAGGCATATTTTAGTAAATGGACCCGGGCGTATGAATGTCAGGCTGGCAGTACAGTTGCTTTCTAATTCCGTATCAAAAGCAATCGCCTATTATGGTGAAAAAAAATATATAGAAAAGTACAATTGGAAAAATGCAAGTTGAAATAACAATAAATAAAATGTTAACTACAATTAATATGAATTAAAAGTTCTTAATATCCACATAATATATTTATAAAACAAGCAGCTGAAATGATATCATTATTTAATAAATGGTTTGACTTGTTCAATACAAAACAAAAATTTGACAAAGTTGTGGAAAGCTATGGCTTGAATTTGAACAGTCAAAATGATATGCTAGATGAAATGAGTAGTTTCATACAAAACATGAGGGTACATAATTTGAAATCTGGAGGAAAAGAAAAAAACATGTTACCTTTCCAGAAAGGTAAAACTGACTTTTAATTTAGTAACCATTATTGATACATTAATATGTATGGTTTCTTTTAATAAAGGAATTTTAGTATGCAATTTGTCTCTGAAAAATGTATTCCTCGATTTACAAAAATATCATGGGCTTGATTACATATTAACTCGAAAATTGAACCAAGGCGTTTTGGAACATCTATTTAGTTTTTTAAAAGGGATGAGCGGAAGTGCAAGTAGTAACATAACAGCACTAGACTTTAAATACTGGTATTAAATTTCGATAACTTAGAACATTAATGGTTATAATGTAATTTATGTATAGCTAATAAAATATAAAACATAATTCTTTAGTCTAAGGTGGTATATACTTGGTAAACATTCCGATGTTATATTTACCAATAACACCAATGTAAAAGAAAGCTCAGTATCTAATTTACTAGAATTAGATGATTGCCAAACCCTCACACAGGAGATGATACAAAGTTCTATATTGAATGAAGACACACAAGATACAGCTAAAATTCAATACAGTAAAGGTGTAGTAGATATGGTAGTTCCACAACCGCTTCATGGTCTTCTAAAACAGTTTGAGGTAAATATAAATAAAAACATATTAAACGTTGTAATGCATATTTTAAAAAGGAATATTTTTAAAAATACCTACTGATTATTATTTCAGATGGAAGTTGAAGAGCCATTTGACCAGATAGAAGCAGAGATCGCACAGTATGTAGCTGGATATGTTGCAAGTCGATATTTTACCTAGTATCACGAATTAGTTGGGAGTCCTAAGTCACCGAAAAATCCAAATTGGACTTTGTTAGTAAAGGCAATCTTAAGACTCCATCCGATAATCTTTTCCAAGCAGTACAAATAATGGAAAAATATTTCAAAAATTTGCATGGAGACGGTCTGTCAAATGAAAAACAAATATTTAAAAATCTTACCAATACACTGACACCACACATTGAACATCTTAATATCCCAACAGAGGTTATTCAGTGTTTAGTCCGAACTCGTACATACATTCGCCTCAACAATTTAAATAGACAAATCATAGACCAACAATTTCAAACAAGAGAAATAAGCCCTGGTTCCGTTACTGATATTTTCACAAGTTATATAATAAGTACATAAATAAGTACAATTTTATTAGTTTTTTTTTTCCAATGAATATCAATAAAACGTCATTAGTTGGTTAAAAATGCCTGAAAATTCAATAGAAGGTTCCTAGTATATTGTTTCAAAGGTAGATGAAAAAAATGACAAAAATCCAGTCACAATATTTTTTATAAGCGTTTAAAGTTCGAATTTTGTCAAAATTTATCAAATTTAAAATGTAATAATTATTTTGTAGTTAATAATTTATAATATTTTCAACTTTTATAACTAAGGATTGAAAATTTAAAACAAGATTATACGCCTTGTGTGGTTGCATTTTACCAAAGCGAGTTCCAACCTCTCACGTTTCAACCGTTGTGGTGGCTCTAAAAATCATGAGCATTAAAAAGCTGGTTACACATCAGACGAATAAAACACATAGAATATTAAACTTATTAGGAACCTTGCATACATGTATAATGTATTAATGTGTATGTCTTATGTAGATATTATAAAAATTAAAATTAAACATATTATTTTATTTTATATCACTTTAGGTTGTGCTATTTATTATTAAATGTGTATATATTACCTACATATACATATTCCGATAGTATGAAGTCCATATAATTCTAGGCCTTAAATTAATAAATATTATTTTATATATTTTATTTCGACAATAGACGATTATATTATAATATATAATCCTTGCTTGCGTAAATTAGATGAAAGTGTAAATTAATTATTCGACACATTGAAAACAATTATTATGCGTCTATACATTTGTTATAACTTACAACTTATAAGTAACCTATGACTATCGAATTTAAAAGTTCTTTTTTCTGAAAATATACAAAAAAGTATATTCAATTTTAATGTAACTAATAGTATACCTATAGGTATACGTATTTTTCAATAGTCCATC
>NW_021770967.1:0-7616 GCF_005508785.2 Acyrthosiphon pisum | reverse complement strand
AAACCTCGAAATCGTAATTTGTAATCCAAATCTGTAAGTTAATTATTCATCGAATGATTTTTTCTTATTCTATGATTTTTGGTATTAATTTTCACTAATTTATAAACTTTATACCTCACACACAATTTGGTTTCAGAACATCTCACTCGACAATACATCAAATACACAGAATAAATGATAAAATTCAAACTTCATTTGAAAATAAAGAATACTGCTCAGGAATTTTTCTAGACGTAGCCCAAGCCTTCGATAGAGCTTGGCACGATAGCTTCCTATACAAGTTAAAATTATTCCTCCCAGCTCCCTACTATCTAATAATCCAATCTTATCTCCATGATCGTACATTTGCAGTTCGATAGAGTGACTCAATATCATCTTACTTTTCAATCTCTGCCGGTGTTCCTCAAGGAAGTGACTTATCGCCCGACTTATTTAATATATATACATCAGATATTCCAAAAACAACAAACACGACCATAGAAACTTATGCAGATGATACAGCTATACTCTCCTCCAATACAGACCCCATTCTATCTTCAAACTATCTCCAAAATCACCTCAATTTAATAATGTTATCATATGAATGATGCCCGATCATGCGTCTGCATGCGAGGGCTTTAGAATTGCGCTCCAGTGTGCTAGGTTCAATCCAAGCACCGTAAAGCCAATATATGATCTATGACCAGAAATTAAATAAAAATAATAATATTAAAATCATTAAATTTTAATATTATGTGCATAATAATATAATTTAATTCATTATTAAATATACCTATGAAATATACTCCAACAGTCTGCAGTTATACAAACAAAATTAATATTTACAAAATCATCCTTCATTTGTTGTATCATCTGGTTAGTATACATGGACTCCACATTGCGCATTAGGGTTCTTCTCGAGACTGGAACTTTGTTTGATGTTATTTGACAATACTTAATAAAAGCTGGATGTTCAATTAATGAATACGGAGATACTGTACTAATTATGAGCTGTAAATTAGCATTGTCAAATTCAGCTTGACTTAAATTTTTTGAACGAACTTTGCCTACTTCGCAAAGTTTTAACTGCTTTTTTGATTCTTGAACAGAAAAATCTTCATTGGATCTTTTTTTGGTGCAAATATTGAATGCATTTAAATGATTGTGATGTACAAGCTGAAAAATATATTATTAATTATTCATTAGTTATATTTAAATGTCCTGTTTTATATATATATGCATATTTTATTTTAGCTCTAAATGTATCTACAATTTTTTCATGTGTTATATTAAATTTCATCTACTCGTATTATAACAATACTTAAAGAAAAATGAAAAATGATTATTTCTTTTTATAATTAGGTAAACAAATTTAAAATGTAATTACCCTATTCTTATAAATTTAATATACACTTATTCAATTTAAGTACCTATAGGCTATAATTATTAATTAATAATTATTTTATATTTAACAACTAAATATTTTTATAATTTATGAATACTTAACGTACTTTAATATGTGTTCTTAAATTTGAGTTGGATGTTTGGGAAGTAGAAATCTTTTTATTTTTTGGTTTGCATAAAATGCACTTGAAATATACATTTGGCCCATCATCTTTGCTTTCTAATTGTTCAAAGTAATCGTTTAAGAATGGCCATCGTAATGTTATTTCCGTTTCAGTCATGACGAAAATCTGAAAGACATTAAATAATAAGATACAATTCAAAATAATTAAAAAACTATTTCACTTCAATATTAGTTGTTACTTACCTTATGCAAATGCCCTTATATTGATTTAAATTGTTGAATATGATGAGTAGGTATTTTTAATTATTATATTTTAATAAATTATAAACGTGCATACTGTTTGCGTCGTTCGTGTATAACCAAAAGTTCACAACTGAATACTGATAAAATTTCAGGCCCACATCACACAAAATCATAATATCGATAATTAGTTTTTGTTTATTTTTAGACTTGTTGGTTTTATATTTTTTTCCCGAAATGACGACTTCGGTCGTCGATAACAATAATATATCATAAGGGTATAGCCATAAATCATAATGCCATATAGTCATAATGGGACTAAATTATGTCTATATTTTTATTGTTACTTGATATAATTTATTTATTTAATAATATAAAACCTTTTATTATAAAATATTTTCTGGTGGATCACTATACAGGGTGTTTCTTTAGAGTACAGAGTGATTGGAAAAATATAAAATTTTTAAAAATTAACTTAACTTATTCCGTAAAATGAAAATCAACTCGTTAATTTCACACTAATTAAAAAATAAATTTAATGAGTTGATAGTTAAGTTAATGAATATCCAAAATTAACTAGTTAAGTTAAAAAGTTAAGATAAAATTAACTTTTTAACTCGTTAATGCCCAGGCTTGATATTTTATTCTATGCACCACTGCAGTTTTCCAATATTATGACAGAAACACATATTTTTTAAATCAATAAACGCAAAACAAACAACTTCGTAATAAAATAAAATATGATATCAATAAACATAATTTATTAATAATAATTATGAATATAAAAAATAATATTAATAAAAATAATGTTTATTCTATTTTTATAATTTAACCAGTACAATAATAATGAGTAAACATTGACGACGTTTAAAATATATCATAGGTAGGCACGTTATATAATTTATATTTATATTCCCATTTGTAATTTGTTTTAATGTGTGATTTAATTTATTTTAATGTTACGTTTTGTAAACGAAACCATATCAATTAGGACACTAAACGAATTTTTGGTTCTGTTTTAAACGTCCTAAATTAATTTTCCACGTATTTTCCAACACAGTTATGTGGTTTTTTAAATATTATGGTAAATTATTGAGCTTTTAATAATTCTACTATAAAAGCGAATTAATAGCCTATAGGTATTTTCAAGTTTTTTATATTGCATACATATATAAATAACCACCTACCCTAACCCACGAGATAATAGGTAAAATTACTTTAATATTAAAAACGACGACTAAGACATTAATATATTATACATAAAGGGATATACTTAATACAACATATTCCATCATTAAAAATACAAAATAAATGTATTAGAAATACGGAATGTATTTCTATAATTAACTTTGAATTTCTGTACTTACAATTTATTCTACAGTACGTGTTCCTCAATCGACAGAGCAGCACGTGTGTTACTTATCGCGAGTGCGCTTTTATAGCTTCGATAGCAAAACCACAGCTTTACCTTATTGCACCGATACCAGGTAATATTATTATTATATAATTATACTCCCAAATATCTACGGCAATCTCGAAATGAGTAGAAATACTCCGGGCAAAACGCCCTCCCCGTCAAACCTCAACAGAGCAAACTCCATACCCACGCTCCAAAAAACCCCCTCAACCACAACTACTAACAAATCCAAAGCAAATATATCACCATCAACCGTACTAGTTCATTCAAACTCGCGGAGCTCATTACTATCGCGGTCCGTTATCGAAGAGAACACCGCCACCGTCTCCGGCCTCTCAACACCCTCCGCCGGAAAGTCATCACTTATCGGAGAAGACCCAAAAACCCATATGGAATGGACAGTTGAAACACCTACTCCTCCACTCAAAACTCCAGCTCCAACAAACCCCGAATCAATACATCAACACATCACAACTATAGAAAGTCCATCTATTCTACCCTCCACCACTAACCAAGATGTAAATTTATTAAATACTTGTACTCAAGAACAAAACAAAAGATCTCTATCTGATACAACTTCGCAAAAATCACCTTCTTCCCCAAAATCCGATCAACAAACTATAAAAAAAAAATCAAAAGTACTCCCCGGCTCAAATCCACCTACCAAGCCAGACGAAAAAAATTTGGACAACATTCTACAATCTACGGTACCATTTCTCTCCAGTACAAAAAACAATAGCTCCATTACATATTTACAATTTAAATTCTTATTAGAAAATTTTGGAAATAAACAAATTAATATACACTCTTTGTGCGAAGATATTGGTTCGAACATTTCATCAACCTTTGAAACAATAGAAAAAATTCGCCCCTATATCGATATTCGCTCAACGAAAATAAGGCTAACTAAACTTAGAAATCTATTATTCCAAAGTCTACCTCTCCAGGACAAAAACCGATCTTCCTAATCTTCACAACCAACCGTAGTACACTATACTAAATATATATAAATAAAAAAAAAAATAAAAATCTTAAAAATAAAAATATGTGCATAATTCAATGGAATATCGATGGATTCTATAAACGCAACGTAGACATCCAACGAATATTATATGACCTCAAACTTAATATTTTATGTTTCCAAGAAACTAATTTAAAACATACACAGTCAAGTCAAATAAGGATTACAATGGATATTTCAAAAACCGCGTAAACCCAGGTAGAGCAAGCGGAGGTGTATATTCACCAAAGACAACATAGAAAGTGAAGAAGTATACTTAAACACCCACTTAGAAGCTATAGCAGTATCTATCAAACTCCAAAAACAAATTTGCATATGTAACATATACCTTCCCGACAGCACCCCTCTCACCCTTCAAGACTTATCGCAAATAATATCACAACTACCTAAACCCTTCGTTATTTTAGAAGATTTCAATAGCCGCAACACACTATGGGGATCCTCATACACCGATAATCGAGGTAAGATCATGTCTTCTAGAAAGGTCTGATCTAATACTACTTAATAACGGAAAACCCACAAGACATAACCCAGTCAACGGTAACTTTTCTGCAATCGACCTCTCTATTGCCTCTCCATCAATCGCACCTGACTTAGAATGGGATACACTCACATCATACAACAGAAGTGACCATTGGCCCATACTACTCAAATTATTCAGCCTTACCCCCAAATCCGTTCCAATAAACAAATGGAGACTCAAAAACCCAAACTGGAACCTCTTTTCTACTTTAGTAGACCACGCATTACACAATTCTGTGACCGATGAAGATACTCACATCACCCGCATCACACAAAATAAAATCGATAAACTCACACTTAAACTAACAAACTCTATCATTGGAGCAGCCACTGTTGCAATAAGAAAATCCGACCGTCCAGACCCTCTCAAAATAGTCCCTTGGTGGAACGAAGAATGCAAAACAGCTATAAAAAAATATAAAAAAAGCCCTAAATCATTTTAAAAAAACCAAGCTACTATCAGATCATATCCTCCTTAAAAAAGCATGTGCAGAATTCAAGTATATCTTAAAAATAAGTAAGACCTCCTCCTGGCAAAAATGTACATCAACCATCAATAACCAAACACATTCAACAACTATCTGGAACAAAATCAAAGCATTCAAAGGAACAAAATACCAACTGATACCTAATATACTCCACTACGAACACGATAATAACCAAATAGAACTATCATCACCTCGTGACATTGCCCAATCATTTGCATATCAGTTTAAGACTAACAGCAGTAATTCAAACTTCGATAATAACTTCACCATTTACAAAAACTCCAAGGATCAAGCTTACAATATAAACAAGTAGTATATATATATACCGATCCTGGCCCACTGCCCCACACACCAATAAAAGTTCAGAAAAAACCCAATGTACAATAAAAGTTCAGAAAATTAAAATGCAATATTAATTAAAATATTTTTTACGAAAATCCCCCCAAAATATTTTTCTAAAAATCTAATTACAATAATAATTGAAATATTTTTTTGCAAAATCCCCCTAAAATATTTTTTCTCAAAACTTATGAAATTAATTAATTAAAATATTTTTCACAAAATACTTATGTTATAAAATTACATTCCTAGTACATGAAATCAAGTCGAAAATACAAATGATACTAGGGAGGGTGTTTCGCCCTCTCTACTCCAAACGAAAAATACAGCATTTAAACATTAATGTTTATTTACATCAGGATTTATACATAACTGTAGGAACACTTTTTAGACTTGTCAGTGTACACTCAGATGAGGAAATACAAATGATACTAGGGAGGGCGAATCGCCCTCTCTACTCCAAACGAAAAATACAGCATTTAAATATTTTTCAATGGAAATATTCCATTGAAAACAAACACATTTCCTTAAAGTCGACAACTAGGGACTTGTCAGAGTATACTCAGATGAGGAAACTCAAGTTGAAAATACAAACGATAACAGGGGGGGCGTTTCGCCCTCCCTGGCTTAAACGAAAAAAACAGCATTTCAATCAGGTTTATATTCTCTTGTCTTAATCCTTCAAGAATATTTTTCAAAATACTTATGAAATTAATTAATTAAAATCCAAAAATCTTTAAAAACGATTTTACACTATGTTACTAAGAGGGGGACTTATAAAGAATTAAAATTAAAAATGTTTGACGTAAAAATAAACATTCTAACATAAATAGAAACGGAGTTATACTTAAATGAAAAATATGAAGCGGGGGGTAAACTTTAATATGTAGTGTAGATAAGCATATAAAACATATCTGTGTTGACCCGACTTGAAAATACCAAATAATAAATGAAATATAGGACTTGTAATATTTAAGTCTGTCGAATTATACGAACTCGTTATTAATAAAAAAAATGCAAACAATTTGCAAAATATCTGTGTTGTACAGACATCCAGAATGGTGGCCACCTCTCACTTTTTTTATTTTTTTATTTTTTTTTTTTTTAACGGGTTGTCTGTACAACAGAGATACTTTTATTTTTTTACCTAAGCATTGTGGCGCGGTGGGTTAGACATGTATTTATTTATAGAATTTGAAGGTCAGAGGTGGACATTATATACGTCAGCCTTTGAACAAGACTGAGGTAGATACAAATCAAGGTGACAACGTAGGCCGCACCACTTGACTTTTTACATTCGAATGTAAATCACCAATCGTCCGAAGCGCTACAATTGCCGGCTTTATAATGCCCCCACCCAATTTCAAATCCCACTACGAGTGCAAACACAGTAGAAACAAATCATATAACAATCAATGCAGCGCTACAAAAATTGTCAGGCAGATTTGAACCCAATGTGGTTGCTCTTAAAGAACACGCCTTATCCCACCGCGCAACAATGCTTAGATACGTAATGTAAACTATTTAACACTATTTAAATAAAATTAAACTAGTATAATTATACCACGCTGTATACTTCACACTGTATAGTAGTCAGCAGATAACATTCCACAACAGGATGTTTAAAAAATAATCAGTCTAGTTACATATTATTATTATTATTCGAATCATGTAATTAGTTGTTCGTTCGTTCGTTCGTTATTATTAAAATTGTCATCTTGATGTAGGTTTGAATAATTGTTGTATTTTTTCAAAGTAATTTAAAACTATGTCATTACATTTTAAATAAAATTTTGGTGAAATCCACGAAACCAAATCCAATATTATCTCATTACACTTTATAAAATGCACGAATATGCACGAATATGCATGAATATGTATATGTTACGCCGAATTTGTGAAATTGCCGATTTCATGAATTCGGTATCACATTATTACGAACATAAATTATTACGAATAGTGATAGATATAATATAAATAACCAATATTTGAACCCATTGGCTTTACCACATCATTATCTTTATTACCTATGATGATAGACGCTATGATGGTTAGGTCCCCACTGCGGCACTGCGTGCCGCG
>NW_021770966.1:17705-18994 GCF_005508785.2 Acyrthosiphon pisum | reverse complement strand
AATATTTATATCAACAGCAAAGTTAGTACTCATATTTTAAATTCTTTAATAGCGGCGATGGATGTATTGATTTTACAATGATGTGTCTGTTTTAGATTCTGAGTGGAATGATTAATGTTTTCATTTTACAATGATGTGTGTTTTTTTTTATTGCCTGTCGTCACCTTTCAGAACAGTAAAAATGCATTGATTTTTTTAACCAGCATCTTTTCTGGTGGAAAAGTGAATCTAGTTGGTACTTTGGGGTATAAAAAGTAAATAATTGCTAGTATATTTCCAAAAACGTCTAGAAAAACCAAAAACCAAATTAAGGAAAATCGGGGTTTCTAACGCAAAACAATTTGGTGTAACTAAAAAACCAATAACCGTTAAACCTTAGATACTTTAAATTTAAACCAAATGTTTATATGCCATGCTTGATAGAGTTTTAAAACTAAGTTTGTCAATATAAATAACATTTTGTAGTTAAAAAAAGGTGGGCAAGTGTGTGCACCATGACATGTCGCTCTGCTGTACAGTAGGTTACATATCTATTATACAGGGTGATTCTTTTATCGTTGAACACTCATTATCTCGAAAAGTATTAACTTTTTTAGATTTTTTTTTTTTTTTTTAATTTTAGTTTTATGTATTTCTACATTAGTATAAATGTTTTATATTTTTCACTCTTATATTAATTAGGTAAACTACTATCAACTTTTGATTTTCAAATGGTAACCTATACTTAAAATTTCATAAATTAATAATGCTATTTTTTTTATGAATTATCACGTTTAAATTTTCATTTTTTGTTAATCCGTTGATGAGATATTGTCCTTCAAAGTTGAGTTGTTCTGGGAGGTGTTTGTGTGTAAATGTGTATACCTAGTCAGTTGTAGGTACCGCAACAATTAGGATTTTTATGTCCCAGAGTAATAAATATTACACAATTCAAATTAATATAGTAAGGACATTTTATGCACATAGTGTAGCGTATAGGCCCATCCAGCAGGGTTTCATGCATTTCACCCCATGGCTCATACATTATTGCAGCATAACTATGTAGTATTTTCCATTTGTAAAGACCAGAAGTTAAATGTAATAAAATCGATATCGTTCAATCCAAGGTTTGATAATCATTGTACTTTGTACCTATACGGGCTACAATAGTAAAAGGCTCACACACTGTGGCGGTAGCGGTAAAATTCACCCGGAAACAATTTTTTGTTTTATATAAATACATCAATGATAATTATCGTTCTGAGGACGTAATGTTGCGTAGAAACTCGAGGGATATTTTCGATTTTTTT
>NW_021770966.1:14640-15660 GCF_005508785.2 Acyrthosiphon pisum | reverse complement strand
TGTATGTGATAGGTAGGTTTCAAATCATATTTAAATTTAAAGTAGCATAATATTTAAATGTTGTGATTTAGTTTAAAACCACAAATTCATGCCAATGAATTAATATCAAATTCAACTAGAATATATTATGATTCCAAATTGTTTTAACATAGGTCAGATTTTCATAATTTACATATTTCATAGTGAAATATACTATGAAAAAAACACTTAAAACACCCTGTACCTATATCCTTCAAATCATCCGTCATCAAAACAAACTCTACAATAACTGGCAGGTCGCAGGAACATCATAGTTGGTTGCAATATTTCTGTGTTGTCATATGCCATTTGATTGCATAACAAGTCATGCATTATCCAGTAAGTACCAGTGTTCCTTGGTTAGGTATACATTTGAACAAAAATAGTATATTATGTATAAATGATTAAACTGAAATCAAAATGTCTTAAGTTAATAACATATTGTATTATTTATTTTAATTTTTGCAACTACCAACTAGTGAAACTTAGTACTTACCCATAAATTGTACAAATGTAATCGACAAGCATCCAATCCACGTGTCATAAATCAATTCAGGTACATATATGTTTGATTAAAGTATTAAATTATTAAATAAAATACGTAAAATACAATATGTGGTAAATAATAATAAAGACAATAATTATACTTTATAGAAGAACCAATTACAAAAACCATTAGGTATATTAAAAAATAAAATACCTACGGGCTACGACCATGAGTCACGCCACTACGCCAGTCACGGACTCACGGATTCAGTTTGTTATGAATTATGAGTTATCTTATAACCTTAACCGTTTATTTAATAACTAACGTATTTTTATGTGATTAACGTTAACCCAGTATAAGGTATACTTTCATATCATATAACCACGGAACCACGATGTCAGCTGCAATCACGGATATAGATACTATGGTTGCACAACGAACAATAATGGTATCCGGACATTTTCCCCCCGGCTGTTTTCGGCGTAGTAGGACATTTTCCCCCTGATAAATTTTTG
>NW_021770966.1:14434-14540 GCF_005508785.2 Acyrthosiphon pisum | reverse complement strand
ATGTAGCGCAGACAATCAACAATTCAAAAAAAAAAAAAAGTAAAAAATATTCAATAGATCAAATGCTATTGCAATTGTCAGATGTTCGTGAGACAGCTTGTATATG
>NW_021770966.1:2615-14384 GCF_005508785.2 Acyrthosiphon pisum | reverse complement strand
TTTAAATACTTTTTTTAAGAAGTATTCAAATACGTATTCTGAATACTTTATTTGTATTTTTTATCATAAAAAAATACTTTTTTCCTATGCAGAAAAATAGTTAAAGACATATTATAATAAATCATGAACATTAATTTTATTCTTTAAACTAAATATGATATTGGCCCATGATATGATTATTTTTATAATATTATTAACACCAATGTTGTATCCCGTATGGCCCGTATCGGCCGTATCATATTATGTGGTCAAAACGTATAAGTAGATAACTTATGATTACGTTGTTTGTTTAATTATTAATTAATAAATGTTAATTACCAATTATTCAAAAACTGACAAAAACTATAGTTGTGAAAAAAAGTATTCGAATATGTATTCTAAATAATATACTTTTTAAGAACTATTCGAATACGTATTATGAATACCTCAATTCTCATTTATTCGAATATGTATTCCGAATACAAAATAAAAGTATTCTTTACAAGACTGTAAAATACATAAAGGAAATGTTCAAATGTATATGATATGTCGTAATTGCAGTGTAGCATCGGTAGGAGTGGATTTACGTGGCGATCGCCTCTTTCTTTGAGTTTTTGTTAACGATTTAATTACGGTCAAGTCTTTATTGTACTTTATGTATCACTCATAAATATTCCTACTTGCCCTCTTAAACAATGATCCCTTAAAAAAGCTTCAGATCCGTCCCTGAACATCGACAAATAAAGCTATATTATAATATACACAACATACTATTTTGTTATAATATTATTATTCATTTAAAAATGAATAATGTATATAATTAAAAAAATACTGTATTATTCTATTTTAAAACAGGATTTAAATTTTATTTTTTATTTGGATATTTGTCCCAATACCCCGTTATATAGACTCAAAAACTACTCGACCAATTTTGATGAAAAAGTCAGAGATTGTTCTTAAATATAGGTATCAGTAATGTTTAGAGAGTATTGTTTGTACCCTTGTTCGGAAATATACCAAGAGCTATAATAATATCTAAACTGAGGTACACTTTAACTTGATAAATACTAAACGTAAAAAATCCACATATAAACACGGATGATGTTCTTACCATCAAGTTTCATTATAAGTCGAATCACTCTAATTTTTAAACTAATGGAGCTAAACGTGATCTGCTGAGCGTGTATTTGGTTTTGTTACACGCTTGTAAAACGGAGACAACTATAATGGCTGCGTAGCGTCCTCCTAATATTTCGATGTAATTTCCAAACAATATTTTTACAGTTTTTCGTTGTCATAATTTTTTTAATTATTACAAAAAAAGTTAAAATTTTTGTAATAATGTGTATAGACATATATATGCATCATTCTGTATACATAATATAAATATAAAATATACCTAGTATTCTAGTTATAACTTTTAACGACATATTTTACTCATACCAATTTGCCAAATTCTACTAAAAATATTTATGTTACTTTAAAATGTTTAGGCAAAGTTTTTTTTTTTAATTATTATTATTAAATTAGATCATTTTTTTATAATTCCGTTTTAATTTTTATTTTAAAGAATCTAAAAAATTTAAATTAATAAATGGTAAGTAACTATAAAATGTTGAAACAATGTTTTTATTGAAATATAAATTGTTTTCCTTATTGTATTTCAAAACTATTTTTGCTTAATTTGTATAGTTGATAATAATATAATATTTACTGACATGGACATTAGGTATTTAATTATTTCCTCATACAATTATTTCGTAATTTTTTTTTTTCATCTTTCGAATAACAATAATATTAATAGTAGCTGTATAATTATTGTTGTTGCATATAATCTTATTGGGTTGGTTTTTGCATAGATTTATTCTACATGGAATGTTGACCGACTTATTCTTGACGAGGTCTCTAGTAGCCAGTAGGTTCGATGAGCACACTATACAATTCAATATGTTTTCATGTGTTCAGAACATTTACGACCGAAATTGTCACAATTAGCACTATACGAATTGTAATTGTCGGGATAAATTTTTGTTTTAAAAAAAGTCTGTATAGTTTTCTTTGCTAGAGAATTCAATATTTTCAATAAAATGACTTTCATCAATTAGGTACATTAAAAACTGATATATATCAGTGTTTATGTTAAATTACTGTGTCATTATAAATTATAAAATAAAAATTACAAAACTCACTAATATTACGTCAAATAATAAAATTGTAAAATTGCATTCGGAACTTCCAACAGCGTAAATGTATTACAAATTATAAGATGTGAATTGTGGCACAATCATTGAGACATAATATCGTTTTATAGGCACTTAAGGGTGGCTTGTGTGAAAAAGTTATACGATTAGACTTACGGTACTATCTCTATCTTGGAATTAAAGTATAATTTTGGATAATAACCTAAGCAAATATATATGCATTAATTTGAACTTTAACTCACTCACAATAAGTACATTTTCAGATAGAAAAAAAATTATGCATATGTCAAAGTTGCTTAAGAAAAATTAAATAATTGAAATTTGAACTCAAAAAGAGTACATTAATAAAAAAAAAAAAAATGTCCTATGGTTATCAAGTGGTTATACGTTTTGATAAATTGATTGATATACTAAAATATATTTGCTACATGAATATTTAATAATGTGCCAAAAAGTTAGGCACTACTCTAACTGGGCACTAGTAGCCCAGCTCAGTTAGACTTCGTAAATACGCGGCCGGTTCATTTGATAAACCGGTAGTCTATGACTTTAGGTAGGTACCAACTGCATAGAAAAAATGATTTGTCCCGGGAGTAAAGGATGTCGCGTTTATTTAAACTCCTGTAGGACACGACCGATATAGAGACTATATTGTAGAAGAGTCATGCACTTATAAGTTATAAAGTATTAGTGTATTAAAACATAGACTACTTCGTAGTTCGAATCCATAGTATGTGTAAGTGAGTGGCGTATGTAAATTCTAGTCATTACACGGAACGCATCAGGTAAGACATGCAGCATAAATTCGTATAAGAGTAAAAAAAGATAAGTTAGGTATAATATATAAAATGAAAATGTATGTTTCTATGAAAAATTTAACAAATTCCTTTTCTTTGTGCAGAGTGCAGCATTAGTAAGCTCTTCTGGTTTTTCAAATAATTTATTTTCAAAATAATAGCGAATGGTTGCCGTTCACGCAAGCAATTCATGGAATATAAGACATTTTTTCAGTCAACGTATTTATTATTTTCAACTTTTACTAAAAATAGTATCCTATATGCTTAGTATACTTTTCTAAGGATATTTTTGAAATATTTATGAAATAAAACATCAGAATTATTTTTTCTTTCAGTCTTAGGTGGGATTTTGATAAATAATTTGAGTGGAAAAGTCTCCTAAGTAGGTACCCCTTCCCTGATTTCCAAAAAAATATATGAGTACTTTAAAGTTTGCATATTCTCCAAAGAAGGAGGCAGCAAAAAATATCGGTGTTTTTGATAAAAGTGTCATAGTATATACATTGTATTATTGTATCATTGTAAATTAATGGTAGGTAATTATTATTTTTATTTTGTTCATATGTATAATATATCACACATTAATGGCACGTTGTCGGTACGTTGTATAATGATAACGTTTTTTTTTTATATGGTTACGGGTTTAGATAACAGTAGTTATATTGTAATACAACAGTAGATAGTAGATAAACAAATTTATCTAATGCAACTCTTTCAATTATGATAGAGGGCTCGGAGTGTTAGCAGCGGTATCGCAACGGATAGTTTTTCTTCTATTTCGGTTCGTTACAATTGAATAACATCGCAATTTTACTATGCATATATGTATCATGTACACATATAATGGAATTCGGGCTCCGGAACTATAATTATTCGCAAGTACACGCAACAAACAAAAAAAAAAAAACACAATTATCTAACCCTGACATTAAACCCGCATCAAAGGATTGTAATTTTGTTTTCTAACATTTTAAAGCTTTAAGTATGCGAGTGTCAAGTTATTTTTAATTATAGTATGTAGGTAGGTACTGGTCAGTGATTCCCTTCTGCCTAGTCACTGTGTTTGAAGACGTTTAAATTCCGACTTCGTTACGGTCGTAACGACAATAATTATTGCAGTGCAGTCTTACGTCGTTGTACGATTCCAAGTATACTCGAGTGTAGGTAGTATATTATTATAGTAAGTAGTGTGTAAAGTGATTAAATCACGCGCAAACATTTTTATAGGTACCTAAGTTTTTATTCTCAAATCATAATACTTTAAATAAGAACAATGCATTTTGATGTGACACCTAAAAACGATAACTATAATATATTATCAGGGCTTGTAACCGAAAATATTTTTCCCTATTTCGATAGTCGGTTTCGGTTATCGATATATTTATTTTTTCCGAATTCGATTGCGGTTTCTGATATCGGTATTTATTTTTTCTGATTTCGTTTTGGTTTTCAATATCGATTTTTACTTTTTCCGATTTCATTTTCGGTTTTGATTAACGGTATTGATTTTTTTCGATTCTGTTTTCAGTTTTGGTTTTTAACTGTTAAAATCGGTATCCAATACCTATCGGTTTCAAGTCCTGCATTATTATCATATTATTATAATGAGTGTTGAGTATACATAATTTAGGCTTAACATTGTTTTAGTAATTTTATTATTTGTTAATTGTTTGTACATATTATTATTATGTTTGTGTAATATAGTATCATACTATTATTGTGAAATAATATTATTAGGTATAACGTCTCAGTAGTTAGTTTATCTACGGATATCAGCTGTACAGTAAAATCTGTGTATAATTGGATCGTCATTGGACCGAAATAAGTTTTAATCTGTGCATTGAACAATAAAATATTGTAATAACGTAAACGAATGCTTAGCCTTTCCATTAACCGTGAGTCGTAACCACAACTCCAGTTTTACGGAGAGTCCGTTTCGGACAGATTTCTACGGACATACTAACATTATATTTTACATGAAAATATCGTATAACCTTACTAATACCTACCTAATGATTTTATTATAATAGGTAGGTATAATATCAATTCATTTAACTCGAATGTGATAAAAAAAAAAATATGATGAAATCTCGTTATCTGAGCTGCACTTAGACGGGGCGTTTACATTGTCATTCATAAGGAGTTTTTGCAAAATTGTATAAATATAATTTACAATAGACCTGAGTTTATCAGCGCGGGTACCGGGAAATAAAGCGTGAAATGTTATCGAACTTACTCGGGCGCAGGTGTGTCTACCTCATACATAAAATAAGTACCTATAGGTAAACACAAGTAAATAATAACGCATCGGTTTTTTTTCAGAACATTTTTTAGATTAACAGAAAATTCACGCACAGTATATAATATGACGTTTAGTATTAATCGGTTTTAATGTAATTATGCTTATAGCATCAACGTTTTCAGAAATCTATCTAATTAACAATTTGCGGCGGCAAAAGGACGCAGTTCTTTTTGAAAACAAAGTTTATTCCCTCCAAGCCCCCATTCCCTTAGCACTATCAATGTGAGGTAGGATCATAATCATTCAAAAACTTTTTTATTTTTCGGTTAAAATATCAAATCTTCGCAATTGTATTGTTAATGTAAAAACAATATATATTTAAATAAACTTACACGCACTGACGAGAGAAATCATATTGTATTATATTCTAAAACAAAGTTTGACCATTAATTTAAACATTGAACACTATTTGGATTATTTAAGCACTGCGTGACTGAGCGTACCTATACCAATAGGCCTACACAGTTGGCCCGACAACGACCGAAACCAAAAACTGTTTTAGTTGGGCACACAACGATCATTATTACGACGATGACGTGGCTACTTCATTCGTAATTTTTACCAACGATAAAAATTTAATCATTAAAGTCGTCTTATTATAAAAAAATCATCGTTATATTGCCGCTGTCGATTAAATAGTATGAGAACGTCAAGAACGGAGAACGGTAAAATTCCTATTAGTTAGTGATGGATACCAGGATACGTCTCTGTACGTCGGTGACACGGAAATTATTACATTTATTTTTTTATAATTGACTGAGTATGGTTCTGAACTAAAAAAAAAATAAATACTTATAAAAAACTTATACTAATAAATATTTTAATTAAACATCAGATGTATTCTATTTAATAGATTCTATTTGCACATTTTCCCTTTGTAAGTAACCATACCCTGCATGTTAATAATAATAAATAATAGGTAACTTATGACACGCTATACTATATTATTGACTATGGTTTTCTATTGTTACAACTAATTATAAATAATAAATATAAAACATCAATAATTTTTATTTTAGAATTCATATATGTTATTAGTTATATTATACGTATGAGTTAAGACTACGAGGATATGTAGTTATGTTTAAATTATTTTATACGTATTATTATGTTTATACATTGAATGTTATTATAATATTCATCTCCATCTCGTACAATTAACATATTATACTTTAAAAATGTCTATACTTCTATTGTTCTAGTGTGTATAATACTACACAATGTATATAGCTCTTAATAATTTAATAGATATTAAAACAATTATTATATATTTTTTTTATTTATTACATATTTTTAGAATTTCAAGAAATGTTTGAAACGTACACTTGACTCTCAAAGTCCTCATTGTACACGTCTTGTAAAAACAACATTTTTTTTTTTATTCACTTCTTCCCTTGAAAACGCTCGAATTAATAAGATAGATTTTGTTGTTGAGTGTTCACCAGATGATTTAATTTGAACGAAGTTAAAAAAAAAAAAGCAATACAGATTTAACTCCACCTCTTCCCTGATGTTTGATTAAGTATTTAAGATTCGCGTTACATTAAAATGTACAATGCACATAGTCTTGAGTCATGCACGTGTATTAGTCTGTTGTGGAATTTAAAAGTAAAACATTATAATGTTATTATAATATCCACTATTGGGAGGTGTTCTGTAACATATGTTTCGTTGTATTATTTAAAAGGAATTTTTTTCTCGAATTAAATTGCATATTATTTTATTCTCACGTTTACTAATGTACATAGTACATAGCACATAGTATGTACATATTATAATTATGCTGTAGTTACGTATGAATGTATAATAAACTAAAATTGATATGTAATTCATATACGGCAATTGTATATTATTATTGATTACTTATTAATAATATAAAACCATATTTTAAATATTTTTCTGATATAATATATTATATTCCAGAATAGCACTTCAGCCAACAAAATATTTGGATAGAATACTTTTCATATAATTTATAATGGAAATCAGCTTTATGCTAAGAAATAATTTTACATATTATTGTGTTATTGTACACTATTTATTAACTATTATACAGTATACCGCGTGTCCGCGGAAACAGGGTACACTTTATCACCGATTACCCTGTAAATATTTTTCAATTCTGTTTGCAGGACATTAAACTAGATTAATGGATCATACATTTCTATGACTTAAATTTAAACTCATTTATATTGCGTATCTTGGCAACCCCTATTTCGGATATCATTTTTGAATTGCTCGTTTTTTTTTTAAAAGTAGTCTTGATCTACCAACTTGTATTCTAAACCCGAAATTGACAAAACGAGCTAGGACCTAAGTATATATAAAAAAAAAAATTAATTAATTTACTGAATGTAATTTTTTTTAATTTAAATTTCACGTATTTTTTCCTTCAATAAACACCGTGATATAATAGAACTCGTTATTATTAAAGTAATAAATAAATTACTTTTTATTTTATATTATTACACATAATACGAGTGACATAGGTACGTGCACTTTTGGCGTGCAAAATCCAATAAAAGGTGACACATAACCAATTGTTTTTGTATAAAGTAACACTTTCACAATTGTGGCAGTCGCATCACTTAAGAAAACAAACAAATAAAAATATGATATATATTATGTATAATTTTTTCAGAAATGTGTTTTTATAGTTCCATTTTAACGTAAAAATGTCACTCTTCCAAAGTGAACATTTATAAATTGACGATCAGAAAATATGGTATACATGGGGGATATTAAAATAAAGATGGCGGAAAACTCTTTAGAAATACAGGTCGATGTCGAATTTTTTTTTGCCGTACTGTTTGCGAATTGTTACATTTAATTTATATTGGAGGTACCTATGGTTATATAATATTATGGTGTGTCCTAGCGTGTATCAGTTGTCGCTAGTGGTTGAAGGACACTGGTCGCTGTCAGGTGCAGGCGGAATTGAATTGTGTTACGTTTTAACAAAATTATAAGAATATAATAGGTGTCTGATTAAAAGCAATACATGTATCCAACAAAGTATCCCCAATTAATCGAAGTTTAAGAATCTATTATTTATTTTATTATGTTAGGCCATTTAAATGCTCCGATAGGTATATAAACATATACGGTGTTGTTTTCCGTTTAGAAAATCGTGTAATGTATAGCAGGGCGTGGCCAGGATTATGAAACGAGTAGAGGGGGGAGGAGGGAGGGGTTAAATATAAATTAAACCAAGTTTTTATAGTTATCGTATATAAATAATACATTTGTTGTATATGCCATTTGTGGGGAGGGGGTTAAACACCCAAACCACCCCCCCGGCTGCGCCACTGAATTCTACAGTCGTCAAGTCATACCATAGATGACAATAATAAGGGTGGACAAAAAATAAATTCGATATTATTCTAGCACAAAAAGTTAAAGAACGGGTAGAAAGTTCAAAAAAAAAAAATAATGTTTTAACATTTTATTATTTAAACTTAAAAAAGAAATTAGTGTTTCACATAGTGATTTTTTATCATTCTTTCTATTATGTGCGAAACAAAAGTGAACGCGGTGCAGCTCCTACGCACTTCACGGCGACGCGTCATGTGGTGCAATAATATATTATATTATATTGCGCTAGCGACTAGTCCGGGAAAAGCGGTAAATATCCTTGAAAACTGACATTTTGTGAATAAATACATGTAGGTACCTATATACACCGATGCAAATCATGCAAACGCGTTAAAAAACACTTTGAAATGTCGCGCAATGTAATATATATATAATATACGATATAGCTTGTAGTTTTCACAGCATATTATAATTATTATGTATGGAATTGTATAGACGTAATATAAGAAATGCACAATATGCGTTAATTTAACAGTTAAAATATTATTAAAGAAAACATTAATACATTTCTCAATTCAATACCGGAACAATGATATCTTTAAGATAAGAGTTGTAGTCGTATACAAGGTGGTTCGTTTTACTTAAGATACACTCATAATTTCATAAATCGATATATTATATGTTATAATACTTATGGGTACTAGTACCTATTTTTATAAGCTATTACTTATCGTTATAAATTTTCAAGTTTTATTCTTTTGAATGACAACATAATATAGTAATTACATTTTTAAATTCATATTCTAAGCAGAATATTATTTAAATAATTTCGATGTATAAAAATTAAATTTATGACAAGTAGTTTATTAGTTAAATTTATAATTGCTTACAGTTTATATACAAATTACTATACCACTCCACTTAGCTCGTCTAAACTTTAAAACTAATAACTTATTAACTAGCCCAAAATTTATTGATTCAATCCATACATTTTCACTGTATCGAAGTACACTAAAAAATATTCTGCTTTGGAATAAAGAATTAAAAATGCATATTGTCATTAAAAAGTAAAAAAAAATTAAAACATTAACAATAATTAATAGTAAAATATAAATTCTTAAAAAAGTTTTGCAAATGAATCACCCGGTATTGTGACGTCGATACGTCACAGATATCATTATAATTATATTTTATTATTATTACAATAGATATCGTTATTGAAAAAAATAATAATTATCGCATTACTCAAATTTAGAAACTAATAAATTAATAAACTGTACAACACTGTAGAGGTTCTCCGACGATAAGTGGTATCGTTAAACAAAATATAATCACAATATATCGTATAAAAAATATTTGGGGATTTATATTATTGTATGGACCCCGTGGTCCTTTCTCGGAATGTAATTTAACAAACAAAAAAAAAATACTGTTTACACCAAATGAATCGAATTCACGTGTTTGAAACAGTTTCCACGATGTACAATATTACGATGGTAATAATCATTATTCATGATCGCCTGTGTTAACTTATCTCTAATATTAATTAATATACACCGGAACACGACGTTAAGTCGAGGAAAAATTTATTTTCTTTGCATTTTTTATACGCCGAAGTGTCTCCATACTCTCTCACCCTTCCTCCATCACAGAAAATCGCCAGCAATATACCCCCATAAAGTAAAATATATTGAAATGTGCAACATGCAAACGTATTTTATTTGGTGATTTGAAGTACCCGTGTACGATAATAAGACGCGGTGGAAAAAACATAGACAACCGGCCACCCACCCAGTCAGACACCGATTCGTGGTAATAATTTGTGATAATATAGTAATTGTTAAACGAATGAATTTAAACCACGATTATCACTAGTTACGTTATTGAAAATTAAAATTATACAATGCGAACAATGATGACATGATAATAACGTATTTACGTATCATGTTATCAACAAATATTCAATAATCTACCCATCCCCCTATGACCCGGTTCGGGTTTAATGTTTTTCCTATTAATATTAGCACCGTTTACCACTCACTATAATACAATAATATTCATCAACATAAACAGGGAGATTAACCAAACATGCCCACCTTGTTTTTTTCAATAATGCAGTGTTCAAAATGTGATTTGTGGAATTTTTAAATATCATATATCTACATATAGTATAATTAGGTTAGGCTGTATAGGCTATATATTATGTTTTTATTATTATTGAAGGATCATCCTGTGGATATACAAACTTATTTTTTTCAAATGAACACCCCACTGTTCTACTGTAAATTATTTAGGAATAATTTTTTTGAAAATTATGACGTTTCAAAGACAAAATTCAAATTAGTCGTTCTGAGATTAACTTGGCAATACAATTTTATTATCCACTAATTAATTTTAATTTAAAAAAAGTGATTCTCATACGAAAACATAAATTTTGTATCTCCACAGGACACTGTTTAAGTAATACAAAAAATATCAAGAATTTGAAAATATGATCTTCAAGTAGGTATACTTAAAAATTTAAAAATTTAGAATTTTAATAAATGTATTATCAAAAGAAAAATGGTGGTGAGCATGCTCGGTGAATCATTCTGTACAACAGAGTTTTTTTATAGGAACTAAGTCAAAATGTGATTCGTAACAGCCATATAAAATCGGTATCCGGACATTTTCCCCCCGGACATTTTCCCCCCGGCTGTTTTCGGCGTAGTAGGACATTTTCCCCCTGATAAATTTTTGGATGCGGACATTTTCCCCCCGTTTTTTTTTTGTTTTTAATTTTTAATTATTTACCTTCGAATATAAAATTTTTATTATTTAATATAATTACTATTTGACGAACATTTTCATTTTCCTTATATTTTGTAGCTAATCCTATGTTTTGAACTTTACGCCAAATACTTTGAGAAAGATGATAATAACAACATTGGATATTAATGTCGACAAATACTAATTCAATAGCTTGAATCATGGATTTTTCAAAGTCAATACTTATAGTTTTTAATTTCAACTCGGACAGCAAACTTCTAAGTGTTGATAAAAGTTCAACGTAAATTTCTTTAGTTTTTCTTTGTAATAAAGCATAAACACATGGAACTGATGTGTTTTTAATACATGCATGAATTATGTATACTTGATAAAATTCTTTAGGACAAGTAAAAAAAGTTCCATCCAT
>NW_021770966.1:0-2565 GCF_005508785.2 Acyrthosiphon pisum | reverse complement strand
TTAAAATAAAATGGATGATCTATAGGTGTAAAAAACGGTATCCGGACATTTTCCCCCCCGGCTGTTTTCGGCGTAGTAGGACATTTTCCCGTGATAAATTTTTGGATGCGGACATTTTCCCCCCGTTTTTTTTTTGTTTTTAATTTTTAATTATTTACCTTCGAATATAAAATTATTATTTTTAACACATATTTTTTAGCTTTTGTTCATATTTATTTTTTTTATTTTTGTAAAAACTGTACGTTAACTAATAAATCTTTAATCTTAATTTCAATAAAAAATAATTAAATAATAAAAATATAATTTTAAATAAAAGATTGTCTAAATAATATAATATAGTACAATACAGTTGGCCAAAAATCCGACATAAAAATAAAAAAAAATTGTATATACAAAATATAATAAATTAATAACTAATACAATTGGCTGAAAATGTCGACATAAAAATAAAAAAAGATGTAGTAGTTCTCTTGTAGGTTCCATTGACGTATGTTCTATCAAAGTACAACAATAGTTCATCGACATCTGGATCATTGAGGTCATTTGATAAATCATACAGCACAGACATACCTAACCAATAAATATAACAAAACATATATTGTTAATAATATTATTAACATAATATATGATATTACATACCTTTCTTAACATATTTCAGAGGCAATAAAGCTAAACCTTTCAACATGCCAACTATTTGACGAACATTTTC
Source organism: Acyrthosiphon pisum (assembly GCF_005508785.2). NCBI lineage: Eukaryota > Metazoa > Arthropoda > Insecta > Hemiptera > Aphididae > Acyrthosiphon > Acyrthosiphon pisum. The sequence continues at coordinate 1,856 of NW_021770966.1, read as the reverse complement.
ATTTTCCTTATATTTTGTAGCTAATCCTATGTTTTGAACTTTATGCCAAATACTTTGAGAAAGATGATAATAACAACATTGGATATTAATGTCGACAAATACTAATTCAATAGCTTGAATCATGGATTGTTCAAAGTCAATACTTATAGTTTTTAATTTCAACTCGGACAGCAAACTTCTAAGTGTTGATAAAAGTTCAACGTAAATTTCTTTAGTTTTTCTTTGTAATAAAGCATAAACACATGGAACTGATGTGTTTTTAATACATGCATGATAATTATGTATACTTGATAAAATTCTTTAGGACAAGTAAAAAAAGTTCCATCCATACACCATTTGACAGATTTTGATAACTCTGACATTCCTTCTGGAGACGCAAAAATAATTATTCGATTGGTATTGTTTTCATTATCAAATAATAAAAACGGTTTTGGTTCAGGCCCTCCCGTAGTAGCCCAAATACCATTTATTTTTAATTCCGATAAAGGGCATAGCGAAGGATACTTTTTATTCCGAATTCTTCTTAGTGATCTTTTGACCGATTTTTCTTCTGTTAACAAAATCATTGCTTCGTTTGATAAATTGGATGTTTCTACTGCGAAAAGTCTGGAAGGAGTATCAAAATTGTCTTGGGCTTTAGCATTCATATTCAACATGACTTTTGTTACTTCTACTTGTGCTGGAGAGGGTGGATGGTTCTTGTGTTTAATATTTTTCAATACATTTAAAATCATTTATGATCAGTTGTTACACTACCTTTACAATTTTTCTTTTTTTTTTCCACACATTCCCATCTAATTTTGTTATTGGCGAGATTTTTTTGTTTTGTATACATATAGTCTTTAAAAACAATTTTTAAACCTCCTCTGTCTGTTTTAAGAATTTGTATTTTATCCATGATCACAAAAAAAAAAATGTATAACAATAATTTTTATTTTAAAACGTATTACGTATATAACCACTATAACCACTAAACCACTACTAAACTGCTTTGAACAGTTTGGATATAAAATATTGACTCGATAATGCTCATAACGATGTAAGATTGTATAAAAATGTTATCTTAATAGTCTTAGTAATTGACTGGGTTTTGGACACAATTTTTGATTTCAATGTTACCCATCTAATTCAATATTAGTTTACTACTATTTTACTTTTATTTAAAATTATATTTTGACTTAACTTGTTTTCAATATTATTTATTATTTTTTATTGAAATTAAGATTAAAGATTTATTAGTTAACGTACAGTTTTTACAAAAATAAAAAAAATAAATATGAATAAAAGCTAAAAATATGTGTTAAAAATAATAATTTTATATTCGAAGGTAAATAATTAAAAATAAAAAAAAAAAACGGGGGGAAAATGTCCGCATCAAAAATGTATCGGGGGGAAAATGTCTTACTACGCCGAAAGGCATCCGGGGGGAAAAAGTTCGGGGGGAAAATGTCCGCCATTCCATAGAAGTACACACTTACACTATATATAATTATAATTTAATCAATCAATTGCATCAATGTAAATAACTTATGTACATAATATAACCTAATTCATTCAAAAAATAATTACTTGTAATAGCACCCTGTGTACTGAAACATTTTAAATTAAATAAACGACAAAAAAAAAAAAGCCTTCACCAGCTCATAGGCAATAATGGGCGAGTGTCTAAGGAAACTATAGCCCCCTCCCTCCTTACGTAAATTTTTTGTAGTTACATTTTTAGAATATCTGTTGTTTACCAGAAACATAATAGGCTGTAGCCTCCAATTTCCATACATAAATTCATCACGACATGCCTATGTACTAGCCCCACCCCCCAAAACCGTGTCCCTAAGGGCCCGTATTACAATAGTTGA
>NW_021770965.1:385-525 GCF_005508785.2 Acyrthosiphon pisum | reverse complement strand
GGCACTTCGCGATGCCCGTCGATGTTGTCTGATCATGAGTTCTTCCCATCGTCTCCACCATTCTCCGAAAAATACAAGCGGACAATTTTGCTCCAAAGGTTTTGTTCAGGTCATCGTATATCTTTATGATTTTATCTCCT
>NW_021770965.1:0-285 GCF_005508785.2 Acyrthosiphon pisum | reverse complement strand
CTGTTGGTAACAAAAAAGTTGTTCCGGGTGTATACTGTTCGAATGCGGAGGCGGTAATATCTGACAACAGAATACATAGATAAGGATTCGATCATGTGAATTCACATCTTAACAACTGATTACCTCTCCATCAAATCCGTCATGTGTTCGTTGAAAAAGATGGTCGCGGGTTCCTTGTCGCCAGTCTTGTGGTTTGCCACTGTCACTATTGAATTAGTGTTGTAGGTTTTACGCGATTCCCACTCTCTAATCGTCATGTTCACTGCGACACCACTTCTCTGCTTC
>NW_021770964.1:72948-76061 GCF_005508785.2 Acyrthosiphon pisum | reverse complement strand
TACAGTCGCGCGTACTTAGCTGTGTCATGTTTTAATCAATCATTAGAATAAAAAAATATAAAAAATATAATTTACATTGTTTCTTTTCTTTCTTTATTATCCTCATTACCCCAGTCTATCACTCGCGTGTACCGTTCAAAAGAAGTTTCACTTCCCGCGCGCGTACTGGTAACACACACACACTTTTTTTTAAAAATTATTCTACCATATATCATTTGTATCTATAATACATAGATTTTTTCACGTATGTAAACTTTTTTAAAATTATTATTTAACGACAGTACAACATAACAATAAAGCGTTTAATTATATTACTTTGTTGGTTTATATTGTTAATATTACATTGGATGAATTTAAATAATATGTACCTAGTGACTACCTTTTATATAATGTCTTAGGTACAATATTATATATCAAGGTATAGGTATTTATTAAAATTATTAGTATTTACTTACTGTGTTATGATTTATGCATAAAATAATATGTATATATATATATGAATTAATACGAGTTAGTTAGTAAATGTTCAATGTAGCAGTGGCGAATCTAAAGTAACCTAACCTCCCCCCCCCGCGCCCCCTTGTCTTATATCATAGTTTTATTTTCGTTTTTAAAAGTTTCCCTGAAATTTTCATCGAAAATTATTGTTTACATTGATTATTACTTATGAGATTTGGATATTAGGCATTTTGTTGATAACACTCGAGTCCGATGTATAGATTGACACGGTCGCATTAGTAGAAAGTACAATGTACAAACACTATAGCGGCCTGTCTATCTTATCTTTAACCACCATTACGGAACGCAGGCAGCTCCCACCGAGCCGGTCATAGCAAGGTGGGACGTGGGACTGTGTCGCGTAAGAGTACAACAGTCGGTGGAAAGGGCCGATCGTTATTTCGATCATAATATATTGTATTATTATGTTTAGTATCAGTGTCACTTCTATAATCAATATTTAATAATCATAAATTTGTTCCATAAATGTTGTGTTGATACTTCTACTATCTATACTTCTATATACTACTATATAAATTTAAGTCGCTTTTTTTTTGTTCAGGATAAACTCCGAAACTACTTATTTGGTCGTGCAGTTTTTTTTTAATTAAAGAGGACATCACAGAGAAAGTTTTAGACATAAATAATTAGTTATTATTAATTAAAATAAACGTATAAATTATATACCTAAGTATATTATCATACATATTGTGCGGCACGGCAGCTCGTGGGCTACCTGTAACCTGACCTTTTTTCTTTTGTGTGTCTTTTATCGGCGAGTAGATATGAATCATTGTTCCGAGGAGTAAAATTCAACTAACTATCTATATTATACTACTGATGACTGATAGATAGACAATTAAACACGCTCATCTATTCTTGTCGACTTTCAACAAAGCACCGGATATACAGTTTAGAAATAAATTTACAACAGACTGGACTGATGGCAAGACGCTCAAACTCGAAATTTAAACATTCCCGCCTTCGAAAGAGTTGATAAAAACCGCCCATGTTATCACAAATCCTTATCACTGTCGTAAAAATTAACACCTCAAAATACTTCTGAGTTCGTGGTTTTAAGTTTTTAACCAACCATCATACTCAGGTGTGAATTATATAATGACTAGTACTCCAAAATTTTTGCTCACACTCAAAGTCTCAGCATTATAAATACTTATACATGCATGACATATGATGTAGGTATACTTGTGCATGATTGTATTTTGATTAAATATTAATTATATTTATTTGTTTTGTATCAACTACAATCTACTGGCTAGATATGCAAACTACTACTACAGATTACATCGAGGATTTCAATGGCTGTAAAAATGTAAATCATCACTAGTCTATTAACTTCGGCGTAGTTGATTTACCTCGCTTGGTGAACTAAATAGACCGAGATGGACAATGCGTCTATGGTGGATTGGATATAGCACATTGTATAAATCAAACGTGGTTGAAACCATTTTCTAAACTTTTCTGGTATCTCTAAAAACAATAAATTTGAAATTTTCACAAAATCGGTCAGGTATTTTTTAAGTATTAAGTTACAATCATACGCGTTAAACTGTCATATTAATTGATATTAGTTGTTTTAAGATATAATTTCTTTATTTGAAGTCATAAAAACTTCTATTTGATGCATATGGCATCAAATAGAATTAATATGTGTCAAACTTAATACTATCCTGCTTTTTTTCAGATTGAAAATGATCTTGAAAATTATATTCAATATAAGCTAATGGGATTAAAAATACTTGTGCTTAAAAAAGGTATCATTCCACATAAATTTGATTGTCAGTCTGATCGAAAAAGATCTTCTACTACCCTAAATCGTCCATTATTTAAAAAAAAAAAAAGAAAATTAGATGTGGAAAATGCAGTTAGCGAATATAGTTTAAATAAAAGTAAAGTTTTATAATTTTTAATTATTTTATACATTTTTGATACGAATGGGAAACTTTTACAATAATTTATTGTTAATGACACGTGGTATTATCTCTGAAGATATCTGTATTGATGATCAAAGTAGTACAGTTGATTCAAAGGAAAAAGAATGTGTGATGCATATTACTAAAACTAGTGATGTTGGAAATGAAGTCAATTTAAAAAAGGTGGGTAAGTGGATTTCGCTCTGCTGTACAGTAGGTTACAAGTGGGTCACTGTATAATGGATGGTATTAAATTTGAATTCAATGATATAATATCATTGTATAAGAAAAACGATTCTGAGCGAAGATGGTATGTCAGTCTAGGTATAAGACATAATATTATATTATAGTCTATTAGCTGATCCCGTGCACTTCGTTACCCGTTAAATGTACAAACTGTATATGACTCAAACTTTGTCCAATGCGTTATTTAATATTCGGTGTGTGATGTTCTAGATTTATCTTAACTTTTCTGTTGCCCAGGATAAAAATTCTGATTCACAGCAGTACATTATCAGGTAGGCAATCTACCTGCGGTAGATCGCGGACCCCGTGCTATTTGTACGTAAGTGTATAAGTTATACCAAGCTTGTCGTTTTTACTTAATTCCACCTACGATGGATTAATATAATCAATTAATACAAAAACCTAATCTAACTGTACTAAAATCCAATGAGTAAA
>NW_021770964.1:71101-72898 GCF_005508785.2 Acyrthosiphon pisum | reverse complement strand
ACTGTCCAGCAAAATATAATTTTTTTCAAAGTAATTAAAAAAATTATCAACTCTTTCAACGTTAGGTCTTATAGCCATTAGGTCTTCATAAAAACATTTATTAACCTCATCGGGTTTTAAAAATGAAAGACCAAAGAATAATTTCAAAAATTTTCCAACTTCAGATTTATTTTTAAAAACTGTAGACAAACCAAGACTTTGAATTTTTCTCCAGATTGATTGTCCTAGGTGAAATCTACAGCCTTTGCGTATAACATCAGGAAAAATATCCGAAACTGCTGAGTGTATAGCTGTTCAAAGTCGGCATAAATTATATTTGGTGCAAAATTTAAATTCAAATCGTTCATTTTTTCTAAGAAACTATAAAACGCATCTTTATATGTTGATATAGACTTGCCCGTTAGTAAAAAAAATACTAAAGGAGTGTATGTAGTATATTTAGCACCATGAATAATAAATAATTGATAGAAAAGCTTAGGGCAACTTTTAAATGTGCCATCGATATATAAAGTTTTACATTCACTTAAAAATTTTAAATTTGTCGTCGTTGAAAGTGCTACAATATTTTTTTCAGTTTTATTTATTAGTAAAAAAAAATTCATCCTTATTAGTTTTTATCTCACCCAAATTGGTTAACACCAAATGCAACTCTTCCAAATTGTTAGGCAATTTTGGAATCATGCTCGACCGAGCATAATGCATATTTTTCCTAATACGGTTTACATCTGTGGTAGTCAATGTGACAATGTATTTACATCTCTTTCACGCAACTCCCGTTGTAGAATTTTGCATGGCTTTTCACATGGGTCATCGAGAGCTTTACGTTTCAGTTTGTTATTGAGTTTTTGACGATTTAAAAATTTTTCATCGTCTTTGTCATGTTCATGATTTAAAGCACTAAAAATTATTTCGTCATTTTCGTTCATTTTAAAATAACACTTGCATAAGCGTTTTGAACAAGACCACCTCTGAGCATTATCATTTAGAAAATTTTTGAAAAGAAAATTTGCATCCATTAATACAATATAATAATTTATTTTTTTCACTAACCATTTTAATTATTTCAAGTTCTTCCGTTGTATAAATAAAAATATATAAAAATACGATAATTTGTCGAACCTAGAATGTAGAAGTGTGACTGATGCTAACATGAACAAAATTAATTTCCAACACTAAATTGTAAGGTAGTATTTACAGATATCGATAATTGAGATTATCTATATGAGTTTATTAACCCGTGGACGCAATTCGTACATGTTGCGAGAAAACCGCGGACGCAACTCGGATGTGTCGTGAAAAAACCACGGACGCAACTCGGATGTGTCGTGATAAAACTACGGACGCAACTAGGACAAAATATAATTTAGGGACGTAATTCGAATGCGCCGGTATATTGAATAGTAATTATATAAAGTAGGTAAGCATATCGTAACATGCATATATATGAATTAATAGGTCTTAGTTAGTATGTTAGTTAGTATGTTTAATGTAGCTCAATAGACTACAAAATATTAGTTTAAAAGTATATAATATTATAATATTTTGACAACTATTGTCTATTTAAAAAATTCTGATTGTTCAAATCCTTTTGGATATAACTCGCAACAGTAAGTGTTATTCAGGCACCCCGGTAGACAATCCGACTACGGTGGATTGCAGACACCGCCGATGAGCGGCAATATGTACATGCTTGATTAACCAATATATAAATAAAATACTAATACCAATACGTCATTAATAATAATAATGATAATAATTTAAATAACGATTAACCAATGGCAACCAATAATTATTATT
>NW_021770964.1:67588-68828 GCF_005508785.2 Acyrthosiphon pisum | reverse complement strand
CGTGCGAACCGCGTTCGTAATTCGCCGGGACGGCGAAACGGCTTAAGAGTCAGAGATTTGACGCCAGTCCTCAACTCAGTAGGTAGGCAGGTCGGTTAGGCCTAGGTGCGGATGACCCGGGGTCGAGGTTTCGAACCCGCCGCCGGGAGTCGAAATAATTTGCGGCGGCCGTGTAAAATTCAATATTTTTTTTCCGCGTTTTTTGTTCGAAAATTATATTATATTTAACGAAAATTGTTTGGTTTTTTTTTAAAAATTCGAGTTTCACCGCCTTTACGGACCTCGGACAGTCGGACTTATTCGCGTTCCCCGCTAAATTTATAGGCCGCGCTCGGGCGCACTTCCACCGAGGCGAGTCTTGTGGCGGAGCGGGGTTGCGGAAAGCGGACGTCCCACGGCTCTGCCATCGAGTAGGTATCGCTATATACAGGCATAAATACATGCAACGGGACGTTCGATATTTTTCGCGAATATCGCGCTTTTAACGTCCGATTGCGGCGAAGCCATTCGTCCGCCATCCGATGCGGCCTGATCGCCTGCTCCGACGCCCGAAGCGGACGTGCGAACCGCGTTCCCAATTCGCCGGGACGGCGACACATCTTAAGAGTCACAGATTTGACTCCAATTTCCTACTCAGTAGGTAGGCAGGTCGGTTAGGCGTAGGTGCGGATGACCCGGGGTCGTGGTTTCGAACCGGTCGCCGGGATTCGATTTAATTTGCGGCGGCCGTGTTAAATTTAATTTTTTTTTCGTATTTTTTTTTCTGTTATTTACCTTTTGCTATCACTTCCGCCGTTATCATATTGAACGATTTCTTTCCGATTTCTTTCAAAATTCGAGTATTACCGCCTCTACGGACTTCGCACGGCCCCGTCGAAGACTTATTCGCGTTCCCCGCAAAATGTATGAGTCGCCCGCGGCAGTTCTTCGCTCGCGTCGGGTTCCGCTCGCGGTAATTGGAGATCTGACAGTGCTGTTATAACTAAATATAGTCATTTTCTTTGATTCGATATGTCAATCTTTGATTGCTTTATTATATTATATTTTACTGCCTTTTGTCCTTTCGCCCATTCGGCTCGCCGAATTATATTTGATTTGGCATAAATATGCACGATATAGCCACTGTCTGTATCCTGTAGGTAGGTACAATGTACATTTATATTATAATTAATAAATGTATAAATATTAAGAGTCGATACGGTGGTTGGGTCGGGTTGATGCCTATTGGCCTTTCCATAGG
>NW_021770964.1:64921-67538 GCF_005508785.2 Acyrthosiphon pisum | reverse complement strand
TTGACAGACAAAAAACTACTTCTAATTCTTTTAAACCGGCTATAGTATTTTCTGGTAATTTAACTGCTTTTATATGCATACATTTATAGTTATATTTAATTATTGAGCCAAATAAAATCTAAAAAAATAAAATAATCTAAGATAAAATATTTAGTGGGTAATCAAATTATTAACTTCTTGTTCATTTCTATAGATGATTTAAAAGCTGCTAAACTGTGGCTTCAGGAAGAGGGTTTGTCTGCTAATTTTGATAGTGTTAAAGATAAATGGAGATTAACATACAGCATTAGAAAGTCAGAAATATTGAATCCAGATTCTAAAGTAATAGTGTGTGACGTTTTTCTCAATTGGCCCATTCTAAAAAGTCCAAGAGGCTATGAATTAGTAAGCATCTTTTACATTGATATTGTTTACAAAGGTACTATATTATTTACATTTTCAATATTTACAGGTCTGTGAGGATTTTAATGTTTTGTATCCAACTCAACAAGAATTATTTCCTGATTGGAGTTCATTTTTAAATAAGTGGATCTTCATATCAGATAGATTAGTCAGTGTGAGAAAAAATTCGGTCAAAGATAAGGTCGCAAAAGATCTTCTGAAACAACTAGATAGTGTTCAACAATCTGGGAGTAAGGGAAATATATTTCCTTAATGATAATAAGATATGCAAAGCATAATATTATAATATATTTAATATTTTCATATTGTCTAGATATTGGCATTGCAAATATTTTAAAATGTCAACTTATACCATATTTACTACCTACAAAAACAATTATTAGAACTACTGATCCTAAAAGTACGAAAAAAAATTGGAAACCTTCATGTGGGGAGTCTGCTGCTGCTTTCATTGTACATATTGCTGTATGTACATATCATATATTTAATATATATATAAATATAAATATAATTAATGAATTTTTCTTTTTTTAATAGAACATAACTCAACTGGAATCAGAGATTCAAGAAAGAAGAAACAAATATGTTCAATATGGAGCCCACGTTCAACCATAAATTTTAATTGTTGGTAAAGATATTTTTTCTATTGATCAGTGTTATGTTCGTGTAGACAACCATTTATGGAATTTTATTTGCCCTTTAAAAGCAATTCATTAATGTTTTAAGTCATATTTTTCTTTAACCTGCGCCTATCCACGAGAATGTCATGAATCGTGGATGTTTCTGCAACTACACATGTATGGCTTAAATACAGATCACGATTTAATGACAGCTGTTTTGTCATCTATTAATGACAAGTTTATTTAATAGTATGTTACTCATGTCGATATATTATTCTTGATAATACGAGTTGTTACATTAATAATTATTATGTTGAAATATATTTGTTTTTTATGTTGTTCTCAACACAAAAGTATTACACTCATTATATGGCATTTGAAAATTTATCACAATTTAAATAAAAATTCTATTTTTCATTGTAAACAAAGTTCTTGTTCTCGTGAGCTTATTGGATTAAAGAAATTTCGACAACATTTGAATAGACATCATTCATCATCATTTTCAGTAAATGATCAGGTTAATGATCAGAATTTATGTTCTTTAGAAAATGATACACAGCTTAAAATAAATTTAAATATTCCTTATAATGATATAACTAATTAAAAATTGTCTAGTGCTAATCAACATTGTAGCACACAGAGTAATAATTATGAGATATTAGAAGAATCTATTTTGTTAAATGAACTTGTAAATATTTCACCAACTTCTAATTTTGGTGATGAACACCAAAGTATATATAGTATTCAAATTAAAAAATGTGTTTTAAATTTTATTGCCAAACTTTTAATGAAACCTAATGTTACAAGTTTATTATTACAAGATATTATTGAAGGTGTTATAGATATATTTTCAAGTGGCATTGTATCAGATTTACAAAATATGGTTATGCCCATCATTAGAAATTGTAATACTTCTCAAAGTTCTGAAATTGGTGATATGTTTTATTTATTAGAAAATGCTTTTGCTGACGTTAAAACTGAATACCTTCGAACCAAATTTTTATTAAAAACAAATTGTTTTTTAAACCTGAAACTATTGTTGTCGGCCATGTTAAAGAAAAAAAACAGTTAATAATGTTGATACAGTTGCAATGGTACCAGTACAGTGTCATCTTCTTTCAATGGAACTAAATTTAAAATATTTTTTACAACTTCCTGGAGTTTACCATTCAATAACCAAACACATAAATGAAACGTCAAATAATAATGATATTTTATCATCATTTTTGAATGGTTCAACGCGGCAAAAAATGAAAATAAATTTTAAAGGAAAAACTGTATTCCCAATTTTCTGTATTATGATGATGCAGAGATGGGGAATCCTTTAGGATCCCATTCTGGTGTACATAAGATGGGGTGTGTTTACTATACTATAGCTGGACTTCCCCCAGAATATCTCTCATCGCTAGATAACATATTTACAGCATATTTGTTCCATTCAGATGACAGAGGAAATAAGTTTTCTAATGACCAAATATTTTCATCCCTTGTTAAAGAAATAATTGATTTACAGGAAAATGGCGTTACAATTAATATAGATTCGAAAGATATAACTGTTTATTTTGCATTAGGTTTGATATTAGGTGACAATTTGG
>NW_021770964.1:59773-64871 GCF_005508785.2 Acyrthosiphon pisum | reverse complement strand
AAAAAAAAAAAAAAAATGTTTAATTAAAAAAAAAAAATTTTAAATATCCTAAAACGTATATAATTTATATAAATTTAAATTATTTTTTCTATAATATAAATGTGTCACTTTTAAAATGAGATTGTTCGAAAGCCGCGGTCACACGTTGATAGTAAAGACGATAGTTGATTTCACAACAACGTTATGTTACCGTACGAACTCTACGATAGTTACTATCACGCTATCTACGATTAACTAGTAGGTATAGAGACTATCGCGTTTTTTTTTCTATTATCGTGTGATCGCGGCTTCACTAGTAATTAAAAGTATGCTTCTATGTTATGAATGTTATATTGCCTAGTTTTTTTAATGTTTTTTTTTATTTAGCTTTGAATTATATAATTAGTAATTATTATAATAGCATATATACGTGTATCCAATATTGATAAAAATCGTTTTAATTATAGATTTATAGAGGCGCAAACTAATTAAAATTATGGGGGGGGGGGCAAAACAAAAGTATTCAATACCCACCTATTAAAAAAAAAATTTTCACTGTGCTCACTTACATATAAATAATAATATTAAAATATATCAAATAAAAATATAATATAATATAATTACATTGTGAGATAACAGTATTCACCAAATTTCTCTTAAAAGAATAACCATTAACTTGACTAAAATGCATTTTCAAAAAAGGCATAATAATAAATAAAACTAATACCTCATTTTTCAAATTTATTTTTATATTTTCATTAGATTATAAAAAAAGTATAAAATATTTGTATACAAAATGTTGATATCTAAAATCTTTATTTAAACATATATTTAGATATTTTCATATAGGTAGCACAATACTTTAATATATTATAATTAATTGTTTAGTAAATCAATGATTTTAAAAGAAAGGAACTGTTTTTTGAAAATATATCAATAACAAAGCTATACTGTATCCATTAATAGGAAGTTCACCATTTTTTGTTTCTAGTTCTAAGTAGTCACAAGAACTTGATTCATCCGTTTTTTCAGCATCTAAAAATTTATCAATGCCATTATCATGTAACTTAAACGGCAAATATTTCTTTGTTTCAAAATTATAATAGCACTTGGAAAACTGAACATATTCTCTAATAAGATCATTTTTATTTATAAATTGTTTATACACTGTAGTGAAAACATCAAATGCATCTAATGGTAATTTTGTGTGATCATCTGCAACTTCTTTTAGACTACGTCGAGAAAAAAGTGCTAAATCTTTACATAGGCCTGTGGAAATATCACTAAAACGCTCTTGGATTTGAATATGAACTATATCTATAGCAGCGTAGTAAGTGTTGACTTTGAAATTTAAAAGAGGATCATCAATAGGTTCATCAACAATATTTTCTCCGGGCATACAAGGGACGCGTTTTCTGCGAGTTAAAGTTAATGGTTTAAATTCATCTGCACAAATCAAACTATTATTTTTAAATTCTTTTATTCTTTGTGTAATTTTAACAAATCCGTCTTCATTTCTGAGTTTTTTCAAATAATCAAAACTTTTTAAAACAGACTCAGTAGCACCAAGTAAGTCCAGATCTTTTGCCTGAAGTATTTTACTTAAAGGGGATATTATATCAAAAATCTGAGTAAAAGTAAATGCAGTAAGCAAAAATCTATCAGATTTAATGTGCTCTGAAATACTTCTAGCTTGATGAGAACTTTTACGGTCATTTGATCCAGCATTATTTTCTAATTCGTCCAATGTATCACAAAGCGCATCAAAAGTTAAAATTACTGTTCTCATAGCTAAATCGTGTGACCACCATCTCGTTGTTTCTACCCTTTTAAATCGCCTTATTTGTTTGTTTGGATACAATTTCTTTGAGTTTTTCTCAAATATTACTACCCTATGTTTAATTGACGAAATAAAATCATAAATTGTCTCTATTATTCCAAACATATCTCTAGCGTTAGAAGAGCAGCTTACAGCATCTGTAAGAACAAGATTTAGTCTGTGTGCATAGCACCATACATAAGTTGCTGCGGGATTATATGATTTTATTAAGGCTTGTAAGCCACCATAAGCACCTCTCATGTTGGAGGCTCCATCGTATGATTGCCCTATTAAATTTTGCTTCCAGTTGAGTCCATTTATTTCACAAATATTTTCAAAAACTGATAAAAGATGTTGGGCAGTTGTACTTGAACATTGTTTTATACTAAGTAACCTTTCATATACGCTACTATAGTCCGTTCAAAATAAGAAACGTAGACGGCGGCGGACAGATGTTTCTCCCACCGTGCGCCTATTTTACCGACGACGGCCGCTGATATACGACCGTTGTCGATGTATTAGCGTTCGTTGTGGAAATCGGTCTCATTGTGTTCCGACCGTTCTTAGCGTAACGTGCGTTCCCAATTTTATTCCTACAGACATTTTTTTTTCATCATGAGTGATTTTGGTGATATTTCTGATCCAGATGAATTGTCTACTATTTCTCCAAAGAGAAAAAATCCAAAAGGAAAAGTAAGTAAAACATTTTTAATATTTTATATTCGTCGATGTATATTACATAAATAATAATAATAGTATAATGTGTTATTATGTTTATTAAATAATTATTATACATCAGTTATTCATATAAGTTAATAATTTTTTTACAGTATATATCCAGCCGTCAAAAAATAATGGTCATAAATTTATACAAGGATATTTTGATGAAATCGCCGGACATCAAGTACGAAGATATTGTCAATAATTTGTCAGAGGCCTCGGGTTTAGGTCGTGAGACAATTAGTAAAACCATCGTTGAATACAAACGTACAAATACGGTTACATCTCCCAACAAAAAGCGCATTAAGTCTTCTCTCTTCGACAAAATTGATGATTTAGATCGTAATGGATTACGACAAAAAGTACATTCGTTTTTGGTTGCGTCGTGAACTACCTACGATCGACAAAATATTAGTTGCAGTCAACGAAGATCCATCGCTTCCTAATTTCAAACGTACTACTTTGTACAGTACCATCAAGAAATTGGATTTTGTGTTCGAAAAAAGAAAAAGGTGCAGTGTGCTAACGGAGAGGGAAGACTTGATTGTTTGGCACCGAAATTATTTGTATAATATCCGCAAGTATCGTCAGGAAGGTCGACAAATTTATTATTTGGACGAGACGTGGTTGAATGCAGGCGACTGTGTGGACCGCGTGTGGAAGGACAATACTGTTCTTTCCAAACACGACGCGTTCAACAAAGGACTAACGACCGGGGCGACCAACCCAACTGGCAAGGGCAAGCGGCTGATATTACTTCATATCGGTTCGGACAAAGGTTTTTTACCAGGTGGTTTATTATGCTTTGAATCCAAAAAAAATAGCCCTGATTATCACGATGAGATGAATGGTAATAATTTCAAGGAATGGTTTGAGGCTATTCTCCCTCGACTTGAGCCTAATGCCATTATTGTTATGGACAACGCCCCATACCATTCCGTCAAATTGGAAAAATATCCGAGTACGTGTTGGAATAAAGCCCAATTATCGGAGTGGCTTCAATCAAAAGGTGTTGTTCTTGACAGACCATTTTTGAAGCATGAACTGATGGCTAAAGTACGCGAAATACCACGTAATAAATCTTACGCCATCGATAAAATTGCAGAAGAAGCAGGACACACCGTACTCCGATTACCGCCCTATCATTGCGAATTTAATCCAATTGAATTGGCATGGGCTATGGTAAAAGGTTACGCAAAACGCGAAAACACGACATTTAAGATGGACGACGTTCGCCAACTTCTTCATACGGCAATTGAAAGGGTGACATCAGAAAATTGGCAAAATTTCATCAAACATGTCATCGGAGAAGAAGATAAAATTTGGAAAGTCGACGATATCATGGACGAAGTAATCGATCAAATGGAACATTGTGTTTTAACAATAACGGGAGAAACTGATTCTGATTATGAGTAATTTTTTTTTTTAATTTTTTATATTTTTTTTTATTACCTACTGACTTTTTTAAAATTTCTGTTTATCTTTTTATGTATTGTAATAAATAATTATAATGTTTAAATTTGTTTTTATATTTTATGTTTTTACGTAATACACCTGGTAATAACTAGAAAAAAAATTTAGTTTAAAAAAATGGTTTTATAATAATAAAAAAAAGGTTGTATGCTACACTGACGTACAGTGAATACAGCCGAACGCAGCGCCGTGCCGGTTCAATGCATTTTAAGTTATTTGTTCGCGTCACTGGTCAACAATAGAATGAGGCGATGCTCTCGCCAGCGACGGTGTAAAAGCTCAATAGGCGTAGTGAGGCCACGCCCATGCGTAGAAGTCGGCCGCCGTCTACGTTTCTTATTTTGAACGGACTATAGTCTCTTCATTAAAATATCGAATAACAAAAGATAATTGTTCTTTTTTTGAATTATCAAAAGTAGTGTCCATGGACACACTAAACAATTTCCCGTTTCTAACTTGATCAGAAATGTTCAAACGAATAAATTGAGCTGTAGCTTCAATTAACTGATTTTGTCGCAACCAAGAAATATAGTTAAATTTACATTTATTTTTATTATTTTTAATTCCATTTATATAAGTAGCTAAGACAGGAGAATACTTTGCTAATAGCATAACTAGATCCTTAAAATTCCCTTGGATTTGATTTAGAGATGTTTTCCAATTTTCTCTGTGTCCTCTAAAGGCTAAAGAGTGCCTGGCTAAATATACAGTGATATCAATCAATTGACCAACAATTAGTCTATTAGTAGCAATTTCTTTATTTATCGCTTCTTCTAGAGCAGGCAGTAATGGAAGACATTCTAACATTAATTTTAATTGAAGACTAGCTTCAACATATCGATAGGAAGTCTCGTGTAAAATAAACTTGGAAGTAGCTTTTTTCCATGAGTTAAAACCATCCGTAGTCCATGAATTCTTTTCTCCGGTCAACATACAAGGCATGCAATAAACTTTGTTTTCACTTACAGAGTATGTAAACCAGTCTCGTTTGATAACAGTTCCGTCTTGCATACTTTTAGCAAACCATTCTGGTCTAAAATGTCTTCCATTATTCAATGGAAATTTATAATTTTTTATTTCTCCGCTATTTGGCTGACAAGGACCATT
>NW_021770964.1:56354-59673 GCF_005508785.2 Acyrthosiphon pisum | reverse complement strand
TTTTAAAATCAACTTTTTTAACTTATATGACAAAGGAACGAGCATTTTTAATTTGGCAGGATCTTTAGTGTTTATAATAGCAAAATCATTATCATCTTTTTTGTCATCTTCATTGTTTTTGTTAAAATCTAGAATTGAAAATCAAATTTTAACTATATGAGCTTAAAATTTCTAAACATGCCTGCTATCTAAATTGATAATTGTCACAAATTATCAAACATACTCATGATATAACTTTTAATTATTATTATGAACAGTTGACTGAAACTTTATTTAGAATCTTAAAGATATATATTATATAAATATATATAAAAAAAAAGGTTTAAAAAAACTTTTAACAAATTGTGATTTTGTGTGAAATTTTTGTTTGTTAGTGACAAAAATTAACTATAATAAAACTATAATGTAATTGTATATCTGAATTTTTAAATTATCTTTCAAAGAAATAATGTTAAGTTTTAAAATTACCAAAATTTTTTTGGCTTTATAGACCTTGTTAAAATAATAAAATGCAATAAATTATATTATAATATTAACCATACTTATTATAAAAATATATTTATATATTATATTTTATTTTATATTTTTGATGTGACTTTTATATTTTATGCAGCGGAAGCATTAGTAACTAGTATGGTGAACTTGGATTTTAGATGCATTCATTTAGAGTAAATTAAGTATAGATTCATGATTTTGGTTAGAGTTGTAAAAGATATCTAAATACAATTTATTGAGTAACTTGCCTAGTGTTGCTTATTTAACATTTATTTACATACCTATTTTATCAGTATCATATATTTCTAAAGGATTTTCAGGATTAACTACAGTATCAACCACATTGTTCTTTTCTAAGCATCTTTCATGCTCAGCTGTAGCAGTATCTGAGAATAAAAATATAAAATGTATTTCAAAAGGCTAAATAATATAATATCATGGTAACAGATAACATAACGCTGTACTCTATTTATTAGTTTTATAATATATAATATTAACTATTCTTATTAATTAATGACTAACTGACAAAGTAGTTAAAAAAATAATTTACCTGCAGTGTCATTGTAGCAAATTGTATGTATTGTCGTTAGTGGCAATGTAAGAGTTACCTCCTGAACTGCATCACTCAGCCCAACTACAAATTAAAAAACTATATTAATGCCATAATTTAAGTTTTTGAAGTTTTTCAGAAGATCGTATATACGCCTATAGATTCATAGAGTAAAAATAAAGATATTTACTTACTACAGAGATGTTTTTTTTTTTTTGAAATTTCGGTTGACGAAGATCTTTAGAAATAAGATGATATACTTTTATTTGCACATGAACTATTTAATTTAATAACTTTACAAGTTGTTTTGTGTCTAATCCAGTTGGTGTCATTTAAAGCACCTTTCTTTTTACCACACAAACACATTAAATCTGCTGACATATTGAAACGCACAGACACAGTTCAACAATAAATTTTAAGTTAAAATAATAAAACCCAAATAATGCAATATAATAAAATATTGATGCACATAAGTGATCAACTGATAACTAATAAGTAACAGACAACAGTAAACAGAAAGTGTTAATAATTAAATATAACAACTCTCAACATCCAATGTATTGTATCCCATTACAATCAATGTCGTGCCACACCACAACAAGAGTTGGAATATTTTGCGATATCAGTTATATTTATAGATGAAGTACTGTTTATAATAACAGAAACATATACAAGCCATGATAAAAGAAATTATCATGATACAAACTATGTATTATCAAATTATCAATACATTGGTGCACACTGTTTACGTTTTATTCTGTTACGTTGTTACGTACTTCAAGTCGCCAATTGATTTTATCACAGTATAATATAATATTTAAGTTTTAATATTAATGTTTTCATTATAATAACCAATAGGTTCAACGTTGTACCTACCTAACACAGTCACGCAGAACATTGTAAATTACGTAGTATAAGTGTATTGATGCATGCTTATTGTAATGTCTGAAAATTGACCATCGAGTATCAATCAATTGACCACCTACCTACCAAATGAAGGGGGGCAGTTGCCCCCCCCCCCTGCACCCCTAGATTTGCGCCTCTGGATTTATATATTATATACTAATGTATTCAGGTAAATTACAGATAATGAATTTTTGGTATACATATGATTATTGTCGTGAACAAATTCAATATTATGAAGAACAGATTGTGACATTAACGAAGATGATTGATGAAAATAAAATTAAAGAAAGATACGAATATAAAGATCTTAAAAAAAAAATTAAAAATCTCAAATATAATATTTATTTAAGTAGAACAAACTCTAAGCCGAATTTTTCTTATGTAAAAGAGTTAAATGCAAAATTAATTTTATTAAGAGAAAAAAAAATAGATATATGTCGAAAATATAGCGATTTATATGTTACAAATTTTCGTAGACGAGAACACTGTTTTGGTAAAAGGTTAGATTTTATTACAACAGCAGAATCTAAGCGTGAAAAGTTTAGATCAGGTGAAATATTTTTTTTTTAAATTATGAATAATTTGTAAATATATTATAAGTTTATATTTATGTACAAATGTAATCAATGTAATTTTTTTTTTATAGTATTTTTTTATATAGTATTGTTTTTTTCTTTTACGTTATTATTAAATTATTTGTTCATTTCTATAAACTAAATATAATCATTGAAAACTATAGCTTGTACATGATCTGTCATTATAGTTAATTTTTATTTTGATATAAATGTTTATATTATATTTGATTTCATAAAATATTATAAGCATTTATATATGAACTAACCTCATAAAAGAAACATTTATATATATATATTTATTTATTTGTATATATATATAGGGTGTTCCAAATTTCATGTGACAGCATATTTCACCATTATATATTTAAATTAGGGAAAAATGACCTATGTGAAAACCTTTTTGAATCATATGATCAAAATTAATTTGATATTAAATATTTTTTTTATTAATTAGGATTGGGGGGGTTCGAGGGTCAACTTTTAAAATTCAAATGGGAACCTATATTTTTGAAATATGATTTTTGCGCAGTTTAATTTTTTATGAATTTTGACGGGTCGTTTACATTAATGTGTTAAAAATTGAAGGAGCTATGGACATCTGAATATTTGTGTTAATTTATAAAATATCAACAGTAATAATAAAAGTGCTTCTGTTGTACGACCTTAATAATCTAGGTATCGAATTATCAATTTATTACAGTATACAGTTGTAAGGAAAATAACGCGTTGATGTTTTTGATGTAATTAATTTGCGTTTATTTCACATACGTTACTCATTTATACAGTTACAATT
>NW_021770964.1:53877-56304 GCF_005508785.2 Acyrthosiphon pisum | reverse complement strand
TGCAAGTTGTCCAATATCAAGGGGTTGCGCCGGGAATCTTCGACGTCTCATCTTTTTCACTCGTTCTTGAGCTGAATAAATGTGTAGTTGAGAGCTGCTTCTGGATGGCTAACAAAACCAAAAAATCAGTTAATAAATAATTTTGCATTGTTTATTATTAATTATGGGTAGTAGGTACCTATAGTTAACTGAAACTACCTAATACTAACCTTATTACTAACAAGTAGTAAATAATAATTTAGTATATATAGATAAGTTTGAATACGACTCACTTGATAATTTCGTTGTTGTACAAGTTCTCATAAATGAGGTTGTAACTGCTGGATCAATTCCTCTTTCACCTATGGTTTCCCTCAAAAACGGCACATTCAGATCGATCACTCTGGGCTGATGGTCGTGGTAGTACCCTAGACGAATTCTGTTGTCGTTCAAATTTGCACTAACAGTTGCAGTGGCAGGGCAGTACTGGTTCCGTTGCTTCTGCCGTTCGCATACTAAATACCAGTGTTTGGAAAGAACGTCGTTCATGAACGCATGTTCACGCGTTCACGTTCATTTTTAGTGAACGATACGTGAACGTCACTCGCTTTATTAAAATAGAACGTGAACGTGAACGACGTTTATATTTTTAACGAACTTGATCGATTTTTAAAACGTTCAATTTATTTACCCTTTAATAAATATATTTATAAAATATATTAATTAATTATAGTATAAAATACTATTTAGACTTAAATATTATATAAGTCTAAATAGTATTTTTATTTTTGGCTTGAGTTGTATATGTTTATAGGCTTTTATATTAAAGGCTCGGTCAAACAGAAAGTGAGCTGCCCGCGCGGACACTATAAAATAATACAAAGACCGCTTGCCCGCCGCAGTCCGCGTACCCATAAACCATGGTGGACGAAAAGTCCGGGTACAAAAAGTCCGTATTCATTTTTTGATTGCCGGACAAAAAGTCACCCTCTGTTTAACTGAGCCTTTACAGCAGGTAAATGATTCATAAAAATAAATGAACGACCCAATGAACGCGTTCATTTTTTGAAAGAACGTGAACGTGAACGCGTTCGTTCGAAAAAAACACGAACGTGAACGTGAAGGAGTTCCTTTTTTAAGGACTGAACGTGAACGTGAACGAGTTCATTTTTTTAGTGAACGTTCCGAACACTGCTAAATACCTATAAAATATAAAAACATTATTTATGATTAGCCATAATTTTATTATCATTACCCAAATAGGTAGGTAATTATATTGGATAAACTATTAAACATACACGCGTTGTCCACGAGTTTCTCGTTTGTAATACTTGAATCCCAAGTTATCAACATATATCTTCGATCGTTTATGAACCCCAGGAATCAATCTGTATGTTTCCGACACTCTGACAATTGGTTCCTCTTCCTCTTCCTCTTCTTCGTCTACTTCTTCTTCTTCTACCAATTCCTCTACTTCTTCTTCACGCAGTATATGATCATCTTCATATACGACTGGCAGGAAGTAGTCATGGTCAACCAAATGATCTGGGAGAGCAAATACTTCCTCGTTGTCCATTATTATTAATATATAACTAGAATCAGAACACCAAAAATACAAAAAAAAAAAAAAAAGAGTAGTTATGTTATAGTAGGTAAGAAATTTAAAACGAAATTAATAAGTAAAAACAAAACAACAAAAACGTTTTAACAATAAAGTGCGAAAGCACGAGCTGGGTTTTTGGTATGAACTATGTTCAAAGTTTTAATCGCAGGTAAATCGCAAGTGAATCGCAGGTGTATCGCAGGCAAATTGCAGATAGACAGATCTATATAAAAAATTGAAAATTTTATCAATATCACAGGTATCATAAAATATCTAATTAATATAATAATTTTTTTGGTTACATTTACATAATATTATATTCGTTATATGAACGATTTATAACATAATACAAAATAAGTATTCACTTTACATAATATTATACTGAAGTTGTTTCAGTTCAAAACATACATAATTTAGTTAATCAACATAAGATTAATTACTAATATTATTTTTAATGTTTTCCACAATAAATTAATTTTGCATAAGTTTAAAGTTATTTGATACAACATCAAAAAATAGGCAATATTGTAGATCCTTCTTAACAGGCCAAAAATAGAATTCCTATCATCGCCATCATTAAATATTTATCTCAAAATATATTGAACTGAGGAGTTCACACATAGTAAAGTTAAAAATAGTGAACAGAAACTCAACTCTTCCAAACAAAACTGTACAGGTTGTTAACACACAAACACTTTTATTTTAATTTTCTTGTACAATACTACCTCTACCAATTAAGGTCTATTCAAAATTTGTAAACATATTATGTAAAAAAGTAAAAAGTGGCTTAGGTTTATCTGTATTTATTTTGGTATTAGTATAAATGTGAACTTTTGTTAGTAAAT
>NW_021770964.1:50997-52214 GCF_005508785.2 Acyrthosiphon pisum | reverse complement strand
GTACATGCTGTTCGAAGAAAGGATTTTAAACCTACTTCCAGCTCAATATTATGTAATTTACATTTTAAAGAAACTGACTTCTATTCTGCTGTCGTCAGTGGGAAAAAAAATGTTAAAAAAATCTGCTGTACCAACTGTATTTAATTTCCCAATTCATTTAACAACAAAAATAAAAGAAAGAAGAATTCTGCAAAGAGAAGTAAGTAAATATACATACTAAAACAATTATTTATATATTTTTTATATTATAATTATGGCCATTGTGTATTAGTAATTTTGTTCTCTTTAGTAAAATTGTTATTTAAATGTATTTTGAAGGACACAACCACAACAATAGCCGTTCATAATACTGAAAATACATCTACTTTTGAAACAGAGACCAAATTTGTAGACATTTGCGTACAGACTAAATTAACTGTGGAAGAGTTAGACAGAACATTACAAGATTTACGTCGAGACAAGAGGATTTTGCAACAGAAATTAATTAGAAGAGATAAGCGAGTAAGTAGTATGCATGAAATGTTAAATTTATTGAAAAATAATCACTTAATTGGAGATACTGTTGAAGATATTTTTAAGAACCAATTTGATTCTTCTCTACCTTTTGCTTTATTTAAAAATGAACTTGCTAATGTAAATAATGCTTTAAATCACAAATCATACTCAGAAGAAATACGGGAATTTTGTTTAACATTGCATTTTTATTCCCCACGAGCATATGAGTTTATAAGGCCAAGAAGTACACTACCAGATCCTTCTTCTATTCGTAGATGGTTGGCTACTAGAAATTGCAACCCTGGTATTTTACATGAAGTAATTGATTACTTTAAACAAAAACTAAAGTCTGAGACATCTGATTTTTTGCATGTAAAAGATGTTGCTTTGATTTATG
This sequence comes from Acyrthosiphon pisum, assembly GCF_005508785.2. Classification (NCBI taxonomy): domain Eukaryota; kingdom Metazoa; phylum Arthropoda; class Insecta; order Hemiptera; family Aphididae; genus Acyrthosiphon; species Acyrthosiphon pisum. Next base: position 51,322 of record NW_021770964.1, on the reverse strand, counting down.
ATGCTATTTCAATTAGAGAGGGATTTTGGCCTGATAAAAGTGGAAAGGTGTATGGATATTGTGATCTTGGTGGCATTGCACAAACGGACAATGAAGAATTAGCAAAAGGAGCGCTAGTTTTTATTATTGGTAGTCTAAATAAAAAATTCAAATGTACAGTTGCTTATTTTTTTTATAAATAAAATAAATGCTACGGTACAGAGCCAATTAGTACTTGCTGTCATCTCAGTTCTGTATGAAGCTTGAATTACTGTTCGATCTCTGACAAGTGATGGAACAACCACAAATTTAAAGACGTATGAACTTTTAGGTTGTAGCTTAGATC
>NW_021770964.1:46313-50897 GCF_005508785.2 Acyrthosiphon pisum | reverse complement strand
TGGTACATTACCGCCGCCTACTGAACTTGTATCGTGTTCCCCATGTAAAATTGCAATGTCCAAATTGACGCAAAATAACAGACTCTTACTCCTATAATTAAAATATTTTGTTACTTAAATCGTAATCGTTCCTATCATCTAATTATAAACTTTATATATATATTTTTTTAAAAGTCTCGTGAGAGCTATTTCCTCCCGATTCCGATATGAGTGTCTCCCCGTGAATTCCAATGTTCTTACTAAATATCGGTATCTTTCTTTCCGTTTTAATCTATAATACTTTACTATACTCATCATAATTAGTAACATTATTATCACTACTATTCCCAACACTACACAAACTATATATATATATGTAACCTGTTTCATGTTCCTCTGAAATACACATAACTGATTTTTCGCTATACTCGTTTTATTATTTCGCGGATTTTTAAATTTGACTGTGCTCTCAATTTCTGTAGTACTAGGATATTCCATCGATATCTCATCCGTAGTACCATCCAATTTGTAGTCCCTACTCTTACTGCCATTTCTCGCGACTTGCACTTCTGTGACTTGTGTGGAACTTTCGTATCTTTCTGTACTCTCAACTTCTGTAGTACTAGGATAACCCATCGATTTTCCATCCGTAGTACCATCCAAGTTGTAGTCCCTACTCTTGCTTTCATTTTTCGCGACTCGCGTAGTGTGACCTCCTGTACTAGTTACGCATTCATAATCTCTGTTGCTTTTCGTAGCCTTGACCTCGACTGACCTAATTGCCGTTACGTTAATAACATTTGGTTTTAATCTATTGTTACTTCCGCTTTCTGTATTATCTACTGTATAAGCTTCTATGAAATAATCGTACTTTCCTAAAGTCTCTCGTTCTATCGTTCCATCTAATTTTTCTACTTCTGCTATACAGGATTTTTCTAACAAATATTCATTTTTAGTACCCCTAATATATCCTTTTATACTCTCATGTGGTGTATTGCATATAAACCTTAATGTCCCTATATCACACCCATTATTCTGAAATTGTGGTACGGTTATCCTATCATTTTGGTGTTTCGCTATTCCTACTATTTTTCCCGTATCAATGCCCGTGTCTATAAAATAAATTTTTGTTGTTGATATTCTCTCAGGCGCTGGCATTTTTTCATCGAGTTTACCTGCTTTTACACGTATCGTGGTCCATAATAGCAATCTATAATATATTTTTATGTTAATTATTATTCCGAATGTTATCGCGTTCACATCCCACGTCGACTTTTATTATTATTTATATTTATTACGTCTATAAATTATTACATACTAATATTATCTTATTATTTTATAACTATTTTTATTTATACATATTTCAATTAATTATTCGCGATGTATTTATTCACTTTCGTTGTCATTTTTATCGTCGTTTTCGTAATATTTTTTCACGTCATTTTTATGTACCGTTACTTTTTTACAATTTCGCGATATTTTACTATTGGATTAGCAATAGCACTATAATTTTCTATGAATTTTTTATAATACCCACTAAGTCCCAAAAAACTTTTTATTTGCTTAACGTTTTTAGGTACCGGAAAGTTCATTACAGCTTCAACTTTCTTTTTGTCGGGTATTCCCGTTGTAAGAAACTACATTTATCCGGTTCTATTTTTAAATTGTGAATACGCAATCGTTCGAATACATCGATTAATTTTTCGTTATGGTCTTGTAAGTTTTTCGCGTAAACTATTATATCTTCTAAGTATACTAAACATTTTATTCCTATTAACCCTGACAACACGTTTGTCATCATTTTCTGAAATGTCGCCGGAGCTGAACTTAAACCCATAACTAACCGTTTAAATTGATAATGACATTGTCTTGTGGAAAATGCCGTAAGCTCTTTCGAATCTTTTGATAAGCTCACCTGAAAGTAGCCCGATTTAAGGTCCAAGATAGTGAATAATTGGCATTGCCCTAATTGGTCTAATTTCTGTTATATTTGGCAACGGGTGAAATTCATTTAAAGTTACGTCGTTAAGCGCTCTAAAATCTATAACTATTCTATATTTTTGTTTTCCCGAGGCGTCCTCTTTCTTTTTAACTAATATTAATGGTGCATTAAAAGGACTCGTTCAATAATTTCATCCTTCATCATTTGCCCTATTTGTTTTTCTATCTCCGGTTGTTGTGAAAAGGGTAACCTGTAAGGTTTCTTATAAATTGGTTTTAAATCTTTAGGTACTTTGATTACGTGTTCTGCCGCCGTAGTACACGTAAGATTATCCCCCTTTAAATAAAAAATATCCGCGTAACTCTCACAAATTTTTACTATCGATTTACGCTCGTGAATTTGGAGATGATCGGCCCTAATCAAGGCTTCTACTCGCCGCGCGCGCTCGGTATCTATGCTATTGATATTTGGTGCGCTATCCATTATAACGTCGTCATCGTATGAAATACTGCGCGCGTAACCTTCATTTACAATCTGCGTTGTTTCGGATATGTTCAACACGCTTATCGTTATTTTTCCGTTTTTAACCGTATTATAAATATTCGTGCAATATACATTTGGTAATATCTTTTGTTTATTAATTAAAATATTTTTATTATTCATTGTCTTATCTTTTATATCGATCTGTACCACCGTTTCCGAACGTGGCTGTAATGTAAAACAAATATTATTATCGTTCTCTATTTTACTTTCATTTATCGTACCTAATTGTATTAATCGCGACATCTATAATCGCGTGATTATCTATTAAAAATTTATTACCTATTATTCCATCACCCATAATTGGAAATATATTGCTAACAACGTAAAATTCTGTTTCAAATGCTTTATTATCTATAATTAAATCTATCTCAGTTTTCCCTATTGTAGAAACAATTTTTTCATTAATACCCTTTAAATAATTTTTTTCCTTTTCATTAATTTCAGTATCCCCCTTTAAAGCATTAATTTTAATAATATTTAAGTCTGCACCTGTGTCAACTAATAATTTAATTTGATCTTTGTTAAAACTAGGCGATTTTAATGTAATATGATTATCGATTAATCGAGTTGTGATGTGGAAAATTCGTTTTGTGGGTCTTTTACTATTTCTTGAACCAACCTCACACCCACTTGAGGCTGTCCTCTGAAGTTTTTTGAATTATTTTTTGAATTTTTCTGCACACATAGAAATTTAGGAGTTATATTCACCAATTTTACAGTGTTGATGGGCTGATATTTAAAGTCAGTGGCCAATGAGTTCGAAATAACTCCCTCAAAGTGTTAACCCAAAAACATTTCTCGTGACAATAATCAGAATTCATAAGAAATGTTGAGAAGAAATTGTATCGACATTTATTAATGTCATATAAGCATAAGTAGGTGTTATGTTTATAATTAACTGCTATGAATCCAAATAATTTATACTATTTTAATTTAATATATACTATGTTAGTTGTTATGATAAAATATGTGTCTGAGTGAACAATGAAATGGTATTATTTCAACAGCATCATATTACTACGGTAAAACTTAACATGGTTAAAATAACTTCGATTGGAAAATTAAAATTATAATATCAACTAACTGTTAAAATAAATAAACTACAAAATTCAGTTTGAGTATAATATGTGTAGTTTTGGCATTTAATTAGTTGAATATTAAGTGCAATAACACTTATGCGAAATGCATACAAGCTATTACTTTAAACACAATATACTGATTCAATATAATAACACTAATATTGTGTTTAACGACAATTGAATTTAAGTTAATAATAAATATTGTTATATTTTAAAACTCAGTGTTGTTAATTTAACATCAAAGAGCTTTAATTTAATTGATTAATAAGTTGATTTCGCCGTAGTTATAATGCGGGCTGTAGCGAGTGATAAAATTAGATATACACGTATATATTCCCATCACGTATATTTTTCGAAAGTGTTATTAATAGTTTTTAATGTTTACAATAATTATTATTATTTTACAATATAACTTTTCTGCCATGAGATTAATGTTATAACGACGCCACGACGGTAAGACAGTGCGAATGAGTGTTGACGACCGACGACATAACCGTTTTATTTCACGTGTTTTAAGTGGAGACTTATATGAGTTTGTGGCGTTTGTGCTGTATACAAGTTAGAAATAACTACCAGTTACCAGTATTAAATTGACATGATGTCCACTGTTGAAAGTCTTTTTCAGGTAAGTGTTATACTTACAAAATAATGTTATAAACGTACCTATAGTGTTATTCAGATTACTTACTCTGATGGAAACATAATAATATTATGTATTTAAAGTTTCTGATAATTATTAAGCAAAGATTTCTATACTACAGTATAGATCAATTTAGATTACTTAGATCTTAAATTACTTAGACTACTTAGATTTGTTTACATCACTTTGGCTTAGTATAGAAATCTATGTATGGTATTACATATTAGTTATTAAGCATCTCACTACACCCAATAATTTTTAATGCATGAAATTTTATTTTATTTTTCAATGAAGTAAATCTTTAATATAAATACAAACAGGTACATTTGTAAGATTAAAAAATAAATACTTAGTTACAAATCACATACAAATAAAATCAATTCCCAGTGAATTGTTATTGG